>NC_057705.1:3161453-3174639 GCF_014466175.1 Vespula pensylvanica | reverse complement strand
TCTCTCTCTCTCTCTCTCTCTCTCTCTCTCTCTCTTTCGTCCGTCTATGTGCCCTAGGGGTTTTGAAACAACAATCCCTTTCCCAGCTTGCGAAACGCTCGCTCGAAAGCACCTCTCCCCTCCTCGAAAGATGTTTCTCGAGCTTGAGCGAAACGATTACGGCACGGGCGACGAACGAAACGCCCTTTCGTGCCACCCTCCGACGGATCCTCCTTGATGCGTGTCGAGATAATTGTCGACGGTATTAGGTACCTACCTACACTTTACCATTGCTAGAATTCCAGCCCTACGTTGTCCCGGTCTTTGATTTTTTTACTCTTTATGGAACCGATCGAGAATTCATTATTAATCGTTTATAAAATGTTCTTTAAGTGTATACGTGTTACTGTTATCAATTCTTTCGTTCCGAGTCTATCAAAATGAATGAAATAAAAAATGAGAGTATCTATATCTAACATCGAGTTATATCTATCTATCAGAGATTATACGTACGATAGCAAACGTCGATAAGTCACTACTTACCTTAATGAGCAACGTCGATCATCATCGTAGAAATCCATCGCACGCAGCTGCGTTCTCAACGTCCGTAATTTAATTTGTCCCGTTAACTGGCTCAGATTTGTCGAGTTGCGATCTGACAATGTCGTCATATCGGAAATAAACAGACCGAATTCTTTGTTGTTAATAGCTATCTCGAAATTTTTATTTACCCGAGAGAGAAAGAAATAGTAGATATATCAAGATCGATGGACAAGGGGGGGGTGGGAGAAAAAGAAGTAAGAGGAAAATTACGTTAGCGTAGGTAAGAATAAACGTTTCTACCCGTGCGGTTAACCGGAAGCGGGAAAAGGTCACATCACATCAGTGGGCAAGCTCGACTAGCTCGAGGAAGCGCCACGATAATTGGAACAAAGTGAGTCGACTGCGAGAGTCGAAACGAACTCTCATCCTCAGGGCATTCTTTCCGTTTCGTTTTACTCTCTTCTCGTAGTATCTCTTTCTCTCTCTCTCTCTCTCTCTCTCTCTCTCTCTCTCTCTCTCTTTCTCTCTGTCTCTCTCTTTCTGTCACTCTCTCACTTACTAACTCTCTGTTTCTCTCTCTCTGTCTGTCTCTCTGTGGTCGCGATAAAGTTTAACTCTTTCGAACACTGTTACCGGCTTGCTTCTTCCGCCGCACCAGGAAAAATTCCCTTTATCTTGTTCTTTATGTTTCTTTTTATTCCTTTCTTTTTTTTGTGTTATTATTATTTCTTTTTTCTTTCCCTTATCTCTCGCTCATTCTCTGTTCATTTCCCCTTCATTTTTTTTTTTTCGTATTTCCATTATAAAGCGCTGTAATGATAAATTATTATAATTATCAACGATAGAAAATAACATTTCAATCGTATTACATATTCGCTGTTAAATATTTTGTTTATTAAATTTCACGAATAGTATTGCAAATGCGTATGTAAATCAACGTATATGTATAGTTCGTTATAAGCACCTATATAAATACAAACATTTCCAAGAATGTTCTTATAGAAATTCTTTTCTTCATTCTTGTATGTAAATGTGTAAATGATATACGCACGCACACACACACATACCATGTGTAGTTCCATAATGAAAATGATATCGATTCTCTTTCCCAGTTTAATTGAAATAGTACTTTCATCTTGAAAATAAAAATTCAAAAAACTAAAACTAAAGAAAAAAAGAAAAAGAAAAAGAGAACAGAAGATCGCTTTGAAGATAGATCAAAGAACATTAAATTATCTATCTATCATATTGGTATACGTATAATGATCCTGGATAAGGATAAAAATGTTGAGGAATAAATCGCCTTTTATCCGTGCTTTATTTCAGTCTCAATCTTGGAAACTCATTAAATACATCGTACACGTAGGAGAATATAAAGGAACAAATGAGTTACACGGTGTGGAAACGGTTGGCCACGATCGGGGATGTTGTTTTAACGTAGACTCGATGAAATGAGTGGAAAGGATACAGGGGATGTTCAAGATCGGGGTAGAAAAATAAGGCGGAAACGATATCGCTCCGTGTGGCTGGAAACTCGTTTCGTCCATTAAAGCGCGGTTTCTTGCCAGCAGCTTCGTTTTTACCCCCCAGAAGGTATCCTTCCGTGGACTCTCTTCTTCCCTTTCTTCTTTTACTTCTTTTTTTTCTTTCTACTCTTTCTACTCCAAAACGCGAGTCAGAATAAACCATCAAAATATACGAGAGAAAGGCTACGGGTAATACGTATACACACAGATAGTAACTCACACAACGACGTAGGGAGAGGACGAGAGCTCGCTACGATCCTGAAATACCCACGAGTGACTCACACCCCTCTTACCCCCGAGTCAACCCCCCGACAAGAGCCTAAGTGAAATTTCGTGCCGCCGCCGTTCTCTCTTCTTTTCTCCTTCCTTCCGAACCCCTCTGTGTTTTCTACTACTGTCTCTTTCTATCTCTTTCTCTCTCTCTCTCTCTCTCTCTCTCTCTCTCTCTCTCTCTCTCTCTCTCTCTGATACTCCCCCATCGGCCGTCTTCTTCTTTAGGACCAGTCGAGATAAAAGATCCTTCGTTCGTCCCGAGAGATACTTTAGCTCGCGAAACGTCCGCCAAATTTTCCTACACCGTTTCTCCTCATCCTTGAGAAAAAAGAAAAAAACACAGAAATATAAAAAAAAAATTATTCATCACTTGCGATTCTAACGCATCTAACAACAGAATAATTATCGATTACCCATTTCTATCGTTATTTATTTCCCTCGTTTGTCTTCGGCCGATTCTGATCTGATTTTTTTGCCGTTAAATGTATCGTGTAAATACATGTATAAATAAATAAATAAATAAATATATATATATATATGTATGTATGCATATAGTTTGGAAACAGTTTTGGAATAAAATAGTTTCTAATCGATTTCTTTTAATAACTCAATGATCGCTCAGGGTCATATGTCAGATGTAAACTTGTAATGCAAAGTCGATTTAAAGCACAAGGTTGTTGAGCTTCGATTAATGAAAAATATAGCTATAGTTACACAGACGATCTTAAGATCGTTTTAATCAAACTTCACTATAGAGAATTCTATAAGTGATAAATCACAGACAGTTGCGCTTACAATAATGTAAGATACTAACTAATCTAAGCGTTAGAACGATCTGTTAGCACGCGAACACGTCCAACGTAAATAACGGAAGATCGTCTTCCTGTTTGTAGAAACTAACATATTGTGGTACGGTTGAAGGAAAAAAATTCGAGAGAAAGCACAACCTTGTCTCGTGGGACTTTTGTTCGAGAACGAAAACTTTCTAGATAACCGAAATAAAATCAATGCGAGTTCAGAAAAATACGACAAAATATGTCGGGGCTACCAATTTCTTATCCGTTAGCTTTTTCTTACAAAATGGAACAAGTGGAATAGTCCTTCTTCCACCCTCCTAAAACCATTATCGTCTATGAGATCTATGATAATTTATTATGACACATTTATGACAATGTCATTGTGATAATAATAAACGAAAAGAAAGAAACAAAGAAAAATTCAGTATATAAACGCGCCTTGTTAACCAGATTAGAAATCTTAATTTGAGCGATAAAACCTTGTACCTAATATTTAAATCTATTTTAGAGAATTAGTATCTTAATAACGTGAGGTAACGTATATATTGTTGAAAAAGAGAAGAAAGTAAAGTACATATATATACAGATACTTGTGAAATGCTCAACATCGATCAGAATCCGTGGCTCCTTTCAAGGGTAATACGCTTTGCCTCGGATTTAACCTTCGGCACCGAATATAAAAGAACGTAAAAATATGTGGGAGGGTTGTTGGCCGAAAAAGTGGGCACGTTTCTCGTGACGAAGCTTTTGCTCATAGATGATACACACACACATACACATACACGCACACATTAGGTGTATGTGTATATACGCGTGTTTCATATATGTATGTACATATATACGTATATACACACGATACAGATACACGATGTATACCTATATATGTAAGCGTGCCATGACTCGAATAAAGGGGATAACGTTCGACTAGAGAAGTATCCTTGAAATATTACTTTGTCTCAATATATTAGAATTAACGTAAGTAAAAAAGATACGTCACGTTCTCCAAACAAGTAGTAACTAACAAAGCTTCCTTCTCTTATCGCGTTATAATTTCAAACGGATATTTCTATATTATATAACAAAAAATCGTATTCTTATTATATTCATAGAAATATATTTCAAATAAAGGAACAATTAGACAAACGATTAGAACGATTGATTTCTATAGAAAAATTTTAAGTTAAAAAGAACATCGGCGAGCAACAGACTGTTGTCTCTTACGTGATCCTGTTGCGACTTATCCTTTGGGAATACTACAGGATTTGAGATCTCTACCTACTTTGTTAGAGGGATCCAAATGTGAAGGAAAGGGAGAACACTCACGAATGGAATGGTGGCAGAAGGGACTCGATTTTAAGGGACCGACTTTCAATGGGCAAACTATTTCGAGGGATACAGGAGAACAGGTTCCGACACAGGTGATCCCTATATATAGAAGATTTTCTAATTCGACTTTAAGCGGAGTACGTCCATCAGGTGTAGGGTTTAGAGAGGGTCACTTTTTTGTGCTATTAAAAAGGCTCCACGGGAGACGAAGTATGTTTAGCTCGTGCAAGATGAAGTCCCGTTCCTTCGTATAGACTCGGCATAGCAATTAAATTACGTTAACATTTGAATTTACATTCGAATTCCTCTTGCTTCGTTATTAAATACGTCTCGATTTAGGATGCAAATTTGTTTCATTCGCATTTCCTCGTCGTTATCGTTGCTATCTTTACAAAGAATATTAGAATTCGTTTCTTTTTCGTTTATTGGCAAGGTCTATATATATATATGTGTGTGTGTGCGTGTATGTATGTACGTACGTATGTATGTATAGTTTATAGCTGAGATAAAAAGAGGCGGGAAAAATTCTTAGGTTGAGTTCTTACTTCTTTTTCTTTTTCAAAGGATTCGAAGAAGCCTTTGGGCGTCGTCGAGGCCAAAAGAATTTAATCTCTCTCTCTCTCTCTTTCTCTCTCTCTCTCTCTCTCTCTCTCTCTCTTTCTCTCTTTTTCTTTCTCTCTCTTTTTCCCTCTCTTTCTCTCTATCTCACCGTCTCTCTAACCTTCTCTTTTGTTTTTCGCAATTATTTGCCAATTTCATTGTAACGAAAGAAAGGAAAACAGAAGCCGAAGGGAGCTCGCAAACACCATCGTAGCGAGCCGTACTTGTTTCACGATCCTTTTTCGTTTTACAAGCGGTACCACGTAGTCGAGCTTATCTCGAGGAAACGTTACCCACGAGGAAATCCGCTTAATTGATCTCGATCGTCCTTTCTTCCCAAGTCAAAGAGAAGTATTCCCTCTCTTTCTCTCTCTTTCTCTCTCTCTTCTCTCTCTCTCTCTCTCTCTTTCTCTCTTTCTCTTTTTCTCTCTCCCTCTTTCTCCCTCAAATATTTTTCGTAATGACCGCTCGAGATAAGTCGGCTTGAGAGTTCGGGACACAGTGTATAAGCGACAGAAGTGGAAGCATTCCTACAGATAGCACGGTTTTGCGGTTCACGACGACCAAGCCGCTTCCTCGGTGCTTTAATGGACCATCGGAGCAAAGTCACCGTGCCAGGAAGTACGCCCTCGAGAAGTGACACGAAATCGCGGTTAACCATTAGATTTTGCGCACGCGGCGCCGCGGACTACTACGAACGGAATACCCATCGCATTGGTACAACCTGCGGAACTTCAAATTTACTCTGGGTCCGTTAACGCCCTTCCATTTTCCACTTATATCATTTCTCGCGATTTTAACGATCTCGAACGATCCTTCGAACGTTATGGCAATAAAACGATTGAAATTGTCAATGACGAGGAAAACAGAAATAGAAAACACTATTGAACGCTTATTTTGTCAAATTTTTGATCGCAGCAAGCGTGACTAATTTGTTTATTTAATGATTGATTCACGATTTTAGAATATTTCTGATATCGACATTTGAATTGTCGTGTGCGATTTTTTACGAGCTTTTAATTTTTCTTCCGGTCTTTTTTCTTTTTTTTTTTTTTTTTTTTTTTTACGTATATAATTTTACATTCAGAAATTGTAAGTTATATCGAACCAAAATTATTCATAAATCCTCGTTATGAGTAATTTGATTTTTGGCTTAAACTTTCAGTCCATCTGCTCGACCACTTAAACTGTATAACCACTTAGACTTTATATAAAGTCACAGAATTGCGTACGAATTTGCATGCATAGAAATATATTATATTGAAATTTTGATAGAAAAATTAAGAATGGGAATAAATTAAAATGTTTATTTATCCGCCATTATTAATTGCTGGAATAAAAAATTCATGATTATGTCTAGCACTATTGAAAATATTTGTTTAGAATGTGAATCAATTCGGATCGAATTGGAGTTACTCTTGGATCTTCGTGACGTTTATCTTAATTTCTGTTATAAATTTCAAGCCGATCTACTCGACCATTTAGACCATGATTACGTACGTTGTTCGCGCGCGCGCACTCGCAGAATTGCGTATGAATCAGCCATAAGAAGAAACACGTTATATTTAAAAATATTCCTAGAAAAATTAAACATAAAGATCTTTCGTTGAATTCATAAATATAAATTTTCATCTATCCGTCATCTATAATTATTTTAAAACCAAAAATCGTCTGAACGAAATTTATGGTTATGTTTGACATTAATGTAAATATTCTTGCAGCATTTGAATTATATTTCCGTTGCGAATGTTATATTTTATAAACGTTTCAATTCTCCCAACTTACACATAAAAATTACACACAGATTCTCGATTCGAACTTTATTTTTTATATAAATTTCATCAGATATTTTGAACGATAGTGTTCAAACACAAACACATACAGACACACGTACCCGCGCGCGTACTCGTTCAGATTTTTATATGAAACGTAAAATTTCAAAATGGCTCACGACCATCTCAAATAGTTTCTTAGTTAAACGTCCATTACACCATTTACTACGTCGAAGAACGATCGTGTCGAAAAGCAAGATGTCTATTCGCTAAAGAAAAGGTTTATCATTTTTATGTCCTTGTATATCTGGAGTCACCATTTACGAGGATTCTATCTACTTTAGATGTCCGAAAAAATTTGCCGTATCTCGATACTACATTCGATCTATAGGCTATTTCTAGATCGCATCTTCCCTTAATACCGTTCAATTTATCCCCCCACACGTGTCCGAATATTTACACGTACGTACGTACTTACGTACGTACTTACGTACGTCAGGAAATGACGTTCCAAGTCGATCGTAGCAACGGTTGAACCCCAATGGAAAGGGAAGAGGGTCCCCTTACCCCGAATCGACGGCTTTGTCAAAGTTATAGCGCCCAATTCAGCGACATAAGGGTCGTTCCTACGATGCTGGCTCCCTCATACTCGCGTTTCCTCATTTTGCCTCCCTCCTTTTTATGTGCATTGCTTTTGATACGAAAGTTTCTCTAGTAAGAGTGCACGATAATAATGGGAATACCTATCTATTACTTTTCAAAACGAGCTAAGCAACAAGATGGCTCGGTACATCGACCACTATTCTTTTAAGCGAACGAATACGTCGAGCTTAGGAGCCGAGAGATCAAGAGGTAGACGCCTTTGAATTTTTCCAACCTCGCGCGATTCTCTCATTAGAGAGGATCACGTTGGATTACCAGGCGTTTTCAAAACATGCTACTCCGTAGATCCTAGCTTCGCTTTCCTAACTCGTTGGAACTGGCAGCGCGAATTTTCAGGCTGGCTTACACACGGCCATCTGTCTTGCGCGATAGGATTACGGGATTAAGGATTTTCAGCGTCGAGCCGTTAATAATAATCGTCGTTTGCCACCTCGACGTTGACGTTGGAAGGAAGAGGAGAGAGAGAGACAGTGAGAGGGAGGATGGAGGGAGGGAGAGAGGGAGAGAGAGAGAGAGAGAAAGAGAGAAATTGAAGGAAGGAAGGAAGGAAGGAAGGAAGGAAGGAAACGTCTTTGATGATACGCGTTGTCGTATCGACGTTAATTATCCACCTCCCTCTTCCTCTCATCCTTTCAGTCTTTCTATCTCTGTCTCTATCTCTGTCTGTCCCTCTCTTCCTCTCTCTCTCTCTCTCGTCTTTATTCGAGTCGATCTAACAGAAGGAAAAGCGTCTCGCCGGTGAACGCGTTCAACGAGAGAAGCTTATCCGTCCTCGTCCTATAAATTCCAAGCTCGAAGGACACGAATGCAGAGTCCGATCGACGTAACCGAGGGTCGTTCGAAGAATAATAGTTGACACGAATAGTGATCGCAACTACGTGAACGCACGAAGGTGTCTGCGTTGCCTGAAGCAAAAGCAGCAGTACTGCAGCGGTAACACATCGCACCAGCTTGCTGTCTGACTATTGCGCAATATGAATTACGTCAACCACCGTTTCTCGCTTTGCTCCAGACACTGATCGTCTTTTAACCGCGAACCAGCGAAGTTAACGTCAGGTATAACGATATCGAACTTCGATTGAAAGAATCGGGAGATAGTAATAGAAATAACGGTAGGTAGTTACTTACTTGGTGTTAACTCAAAGACCAGAGAAATTGTTTTCGGAATGAAACAATTAATATTTAAGTATAAAAAAGAACTTTTAATTAGATGTTTATAACTGTAAGTATCGAGTTTTCGCTTCATAAATAAATTTATTATATATTTATTATTAATTTTATATTTATCAATTAATAATAATACTAATAACAATATTAATAGCAATACTGTGTGTGTGTGTATGTGTATGCATATACAGATATCTTAATTGCTTATGATATCATTTTATAGTAATAAATTATTTATATATAGCGGCACTTTCTTATGAGTAAACCACAATATTTAGCAAGATAATGTTAATACGTTAACATTTCTAGACTCAGCAAAACAACTATATGTTCCGGGTTATCTTTCCAAGCAATGTAACATATGCATACTCGGCATAACTCCGAGGGAAGTAGTTTTCCCGAGGAAAACTTGGAATTACTCGAAATTATCGGGCCGCTTTAAATTCGCCATACTTTAGGGATCGTCTTCAGCCTCCAGGTGTGCCGTTTCAGAGGTATTAAAGCCGCGAGGCAGGTAGATCGTGCCTGAAAGGGCGTAGGATACGAATCTCCTGATTGGGCCATCAAAACGACGAGTCAAGCGAGACACGGAAAATGACGCGCATTTATTTTGCATACGTAATCGAGGAGAGCTAAACGAACGAAGACGTCCAAGTTCCAGAGAGTCCTCTGATATTACACCAAGGAGACCCTAGCTCCCCGAAAGAGGGTTAACGATCGGGTCATTGTACCCTCAGCTCGACGTGCCCTTTCGAGGCTCGCGCGAGTTGCCTTACGCAGCTTTAGCGGTCAACCTCGACGGACCGAGCGAACCACTGACCGAAAATATTTTCAACGTTCAACGAGTTAACCATCTCGTATGCGGGTACTTTCAAAAGAACCTATTATGGTATCAAGAATGATCAATTCGCTTCTGATCGACCATATAAATCTTGGAATTATTCGTTAACATAAACGTAGATTGCTACGTATATTTTTCTATGAATTCCCAATAGACTATACACGTAAACATGTATAGATATATAACAAACACGGAAACTTTCGATCGATATTATTTTCAATTAAAAACGAATCGTTTACTCGAACCGGAAATGTCGTTCTTGCGAATAACGTAAACGTCCGACGATAGACAACTAAGAAAATCGACGATTCCTTGGTTTGTCCCTGTATAAGAAAGCTTTCGAGGCTTGGGCTCCGATCCAAAAAGCGACCGCCATATTTATGGTCCCCGGCGTCTTAACCCAGTGAGCATCGAACGTATCCGGAAAACGAAGTCGAAGTTGAGAGGTTACGCGAGGTCAGGCTTTAGCTTTCCTTATGTGTGTATGTATTCTTCGTAAGGAAACGCCGTGGGTAACGATTTTGGCACTGCTCTGCGATAGCTTTTCGTAGCACGCCTCGGCGATAATGTTCGAAGGGAAACGTGATTCGTCGATGACGATAACTCTACGATCTAACTCACGAACCGTCGTCGATAATGCGAGAGAGGGAGGGGCAAACGCTTTTTCCGTCTTTTTTCGTTTTTTTTTCCTTTCTTTTCTTTCTTTTTTTTTTTTTTTTTTTTTTTTTTTTGTACAAAAGTTTCTCTTGGACGGAAAACGATAGAAAATAGTCGATTCGTTTCAAACGCATATTTCATTTCGAAATCTACGACCGGGAGGACGCTAGCTTTCGGAAGGAAGTTTCCATTGGAGGAGTCCTTCGTGAGTACGAGAAATCTTGCTAGGAATTTTGAATAAAATACATTGTCCTTGTATTCGTACGTCTCTCTCGAAAAGGAAACGCGAAAGTTTCGAGATTCGAGCTCGAATGGAAATTTCGAAATAGGACGTAGTGTAATTTAGTCTACTGTATGGCAAATTTTAGTTTACAGAAAGTTTCCTTCGACCTGAATTCGAACGGGAAATATTTTCTATATCTATACTTTTTACATATATCTCTATCGGATAGATCGTACGTGATAGATACTCAAGGTCCCTTCTTTTTTAAAGTTTCGAATATAAGAAATTTCATACTAAGTCTCACGTATCTTCGAAAGAGATGACGCGCATTTATCGATTTTTCGTTCGTCCTGAATGTCCAATGTTTCCCCCTTTCTCTTTCCTTTTCCTTATTTCTTTTTCTCAAACTCTTCTTCGTCGTCAAACGATAAATAAATAAATTTATTTAAATCCTATCCGTTGATAAAGTTGATAACATTCGAAAACCTCACATTTCGAACGTTATATAATTCCAGAATAAAAGAACAAATAAATAAATCAAAAAGAAATTTCGAAACGTAACTAAGTACTTGTCTCAGATCGAACGATTGACATACTCGAAAGGAATCGTTGCGAAATCAGTCATCGTCCGCAGTATTTCCGCAGCATTTCCGCAGCATCGTCCGTAGTCAGCAAATATCAAAAGAACTGTGGCCAGTTCGGTCGATGAGACGATAACTCGAGGCGGTGATTCCTCGAACGGAAACGAGGTGCAGGTCCGATAAGAACATGCTCGTTCCTCTAATTCTATACGTTATAAACGCCTCTTACGTATCTAATCTAACATTCTTCAACGCTCGTCGTACAAACGCTACGTCCACGAAACGTGCTTTTAAAATACGCGCAGAATCCATGAATCATGTTGCTATAGAAAACGTGTGTCATTTCTCTCTCTCTCTCTCTCTCTCTCTCTCTCTCTCTCTCTCTCTTTCTCTCTTTCTCTTTCATCCCCCCACTCCCTATCACTCGCCATCATTTCCGCTATCTATCGATGATAGCAAAGAAGCCACCACGTTTGACTCACTTACGATTATTCATTTGCAAATAATTCGTCGTGCGACATCGTTATTTCCTTTTGTTTGGACAATCGGATATGCGTCGAACAATAATCCACTCAGCGAATCAAGCTTTATATCGAACTCCCTTCATAGTTAATCCTTGATACTCGACAAACAGCCATTATGAACCACGGTTTCCTATCAAACGTCGTACTGAATTATTTTCCACCTGCAAGCTGTTCTAGCCGCTAACTGATCTCTCGTTCGGAACAAGTTTCTATTTACCGTGCCATTGTTAAACGCTTGTACGACGAATCGATAGCATTTTGTTATTCGTTTATTCTTTGGAGTATATGAAACGAACGGTTAACAGTTTTTGTTGATATATATATATATATATATATATATATATATATATATATAATATATGTGTACGTAAGTATATATAGAATGATATTGGATACTTTCAAATGACTTCGAAGTTGTGAGAATTAGAAAAATATTTTATTTAATGGAACTTGTTCAACGATTAAAAAAGCATTTTCTTATCTTATGTCAGCCGTTTAAATTATCCATTTAGTTTTTTTTTTTTCTTTTATCTTTTTTTTGTGTTTAATATTTTATCCAACTCATCGAAAATTCTTTGATTTCAGTAATGATAATTTATCGTACGTAGATATCGCACGCAGTATATCGCACTTCTGATTGTAACGAGATCCACCATAAGATTTTCAGTACGTTTGCATAAGAGGATAACCGTTATGATGGTTGCGTGGTCGTTGGATCGTTGTATCGAGTTAAATGTATATGACTAAGATACTATTTGAACGAGGTTACATCGGTTATATTCTATTTTGAAAAAGCGGAAATCCATAAACTTACGTATACCTTTATCGATCACGAGCTCATTTCACCGTACTGAACTTTAATCTATGATCTTACTCGGTTTTATAATGATACTAGTTATTATCTTGATCTAGATAAGACGTAAAAATATCATTTTTGTAAGACGAATTGATTTTGACGAAACACGAAACTATGCTTTGGTGTAAATAGTTTGTTTCCCATTCGAAGAATTCATAACAGTCTCAGTTGTTCGTACGAATATTATAAATAAATTAATGAACATGTTTCTTTGTTGTTTAATCGATCGTTATTTGTAATACTTTATGATAAATCTGATCATAGCTTTTTGTAATGATGAAAAAAAATTTTAAGTTATTTTTTAATAAAGAATAAGGTAATAAACTTACCTATAATAATATATATATATATATATATATATATATATGTTATAATGGAAAATATGCTGATTATTAAATTGTACAATAAGTAATATTTATTTACAATATAATATTAAATAAAAAATGTATTATTTTGTAAATAGATAATATTTATTTACAAAATAATATTATTTAATAACGTATGAATATTATATATATATAATTATATGTATATATATATAATTACCTCTCGTCAAGTGTGTAACGTAATTCAAAGATTAGATTAAATCGACAAATCAAAAGTAATATCGTTTTATTGTCAATCTCGTATCCACCTATTTGTCGTTTCAAGCCATTTCATCGAAAAAGAAATTTTCATCATACGTTAAATTATTCATTATGATTATGTTTCATATATCATTGAAAACAAAAATATATAACTAAGCCGATACGTATGTAGGATTACGCACGCTCTGTAACCACATCCGTGCTTACATAGTTCTGAGTTTTATCCACTCGCTTCAACGTGTCCATGGCCAAGCCACAAAGCGTACTTACG
>NC_057705.1:3153953-3156453 GCF_014466175.1 Vespula pensylvanica | reverse complement strand
TACAAGAGCAATTCTATCTATATTCCTAATTTCTAATCTATCGATCGAAGATTTAAATCGTAATAGCCTTCGATGTGTTTAAATTATTTTTATACACATTTTCGTACACATTTTGCGATTATGTTTCCGTAGGTTATTATTATTATTATTATTATTATTATTATTATTATTATCGTTGTTTATTTATTCTTTTTTTCCTTTTTTGTTCGTTTTTTTGTTTCGTTCTTTCTCTTTTTGTTTTACTACCCTTTAGTAGTTAATCGTGTTATTTTTGAAATATTCAACAATCCAATCGGCCGAGTCTCGAGCCAACAATACTCAACGTCGAGATTATTATAGTTCCTTCGATCGCAATTAACCCGAAATCGTTGGGAGAAAGCGAGCTGTCGGTCGACGACGCAATAAATCGATGACATTATAATATACATACCATGCACGTATACATGTATATATGTATAACGTGTGTATATGTGTGTGTATATATGCTTTGCGTTCTTTCGCTCGTTGCATCGTCGTTCGATTTAATTGAAATTACGAGAAGGAAAAATATTAGAATTCATTCTACGAAATATTATCTACATGTAATAGATATAATTACGAATTATTTGTTACAATAAAATATATCGACATGTAAATGATATTATTATGGTTTCTCCATACATCGTAATTATTATGAACTATTTTTCATTACATAGTACTAGGTAACCGGCTTTAATTATGCTCTCACGTTTTCCTGACGCGTTTAACAATACGATATAAGTAATATATATATATATATATATATATATATATATGTATATACATATATACGTGCATGTATATATGTATACGTACGTTGTTTCGATATAACCCTGTAGACCCGAGTCACAGAGCAGAGTTAGGTCGACCTTTTGCGGTGAGAGTGCACGATGGCGTAGAGCTGAATTATTTGTTTTAGCGGGTAAATTAATTCGCGAATAAAACGCGTATACTCGCTTGTTTCGCCGACGATATCAAATATCCCATGCGTCGTCGTCGACGCGAGACGTGTCGACGAATTATTAAATATTTGTGAAAAGCGTAGGATCGAACGAACGATCGAACGATTGACCGATCGATCAATCGATCTAATCGATGTGATCGATCTGATCGGTATGATCGTATAAAGCCTGTTACGTACTTTGATCGCTCGTTATACAACTTCGAAGGCTTATTACGTCTCTCTCTCTCTCTCTCTCTCTCTCTCTCTCTCTCTCTCTCTCTCTCTCTCTCTCTCTCTCTCTCTCTCTCGTTCTCTCTCTCTCTCTCTCCCTCTCTCTCTTTCTTGTTTATCGTATACACGCGTCTAAGTTACCGACATACTAATTTACATAATAAATCTAATGTCACCGATCGATCGATTGACCAAAAAAAGTATTCATTACTAGTAGCAAATAAATTTATAACCACAATGAAAAATGTATACAGAATTTTTGAAAATCTCATATCTCCAAATATTCGTTCTCGTCGTCCAATAAAAATTGCCTACCATTCTTTGGATCGTTGTGCAGTTTTCTTTTTCTTTTTTGTTTTTAATTTTTGTAATGATATGTTATTATTAGTTCAATATTCTTTTCTAAGGATAACTTCTAACCCCTCGATATCTTTCCGTACTTATTTTAATCGATCGACTTTTTATATACACATATGTATACAAATATTAGCACGGATAATTGTTCCGTTAGATTAAAGTAAGTAGTATTATTAAACATTTTACGTGTATATGTGTGCGTGCGTGTGTACATCTAAATTGAGAATTTCGATCGCAATTAGCTCCAGCTCGTCGACGTGTTCGATTTCGGTGCTTGGTAGAGTATATCCAGGTAATAATCTCTGATACGTTTGTAAGGACTTGGTTCGAAACAGACGGATAATTAGTTTTCAGTTATAAACGTGCGCAGAAATACAGAATGTTAATTATACGTGATGAATAATGGTCTCCGACATTTTTCGAGATTTATTTAACGACGGTGTTTAACGTAGTTGTACTTATCAGTCGTTCGTTATCTCATGTACAGTTAGTCATTTTACGGGATATTTCCATACAAACGGAAATAACGCCAACGCTCTCGTTCTTCTGTCCTGTAGATATATCGATGGTAAAAATGGTTCGGAAGTGCATAGCTTTTTGTTTTTGTTTTGTTTTCTCTCTCTTTTTTTTGTTGTTGTTGTTTTCTCTTCCTTTTTTGTCTGTCTGTCTGTCTTTCTCTATCTATCTATCTGTTTGTCTCTCTCTCTCTCTCTCTCTCTCTCTCTCTCTCTCTTTCTCTCTCTCTCACGTTCGTTTCGCTTTTCGTTTTCGTGTTTTATTCAAAAATCGCACATAGTAGTCTCTCGTTCACCCTCGAGATTTGCTCGTGCCATCGCGAACGAGAGATGTGATTTTTATTTATTGTGTAAAAGAGAAAAAAGAAAAAAATTACAACAAAAAGAAAACGAGAGAGAGAGAGAGAGAGAGAGAGAGAGAGAGAGAGAGAGAGAG
>NC_057705.1:3148140-3153853 GCF_014466175.1 Vespula pensylvanica | reverse complement strand
GAGAGAGAGAGAGAGAGAGAGAGAGAGAGAGAGAGAGAGAGAGAGAGAATGTAATGCAAGTATCGTTTCGAACAAAAGGAGGATGAATAATTTTTACTGGGTCAGAGATGCGCGTGCAAATCGAGAAAAAAAACAAAAACAAACACGAGAATAAAAAAAAGGAGAAGGAAAAAAAGAAAAAGAAGAAGAAGAAGAAGCAGAGGTACAGCACTATCGATGCGAACGCGTCCCGAAGGTATATACGTATGAAACATTTTTCGAAAAAGGAATTTTTAAAAAGAGTTCGAGACGATGACGAAACAAACAATAGACGATATCGAATCTATTATATTTAGATATTTCCTTCACGAGGCCGTAGTTTCGCACGAAATATTTCGATGCCGCCAAAAACGTTCGTGAACGACTAGCATATCTCCAGGGAAAACATCGTGAAACCAACGGAATATCGGACGTGTGTTTTGTACATTGAAATTTAATATTTATATTGTTTGCTACGATCGTACTTTATATATCGTATATTCGATAGGACTTTATATTGTCACGGATGCGCTCTGGAACTAGTGGGAACACTATGGAAATGAAAGTTATTCAACTTGCGTATATTCTATTCGAAAAATAACTTTCTCTTCGAATTCGATTTTCGTTTACGGTACGTTCAACGTAGATAGATATCGTTAGTTCGAAGATGAAAAACAATTGTACATTTTTTTTTCTATCTCAACGTCGAATTCGATGCCGTCGTTTCGTCGATACTCAAATTCTACAAATTTTATATTTTGCCCTTTACAATCTGACGTTTCAATGCGACACGTAACGTGGCATTTCGTTTATTAAATATAACAAATCCGTAGAAAAGTTTTATTGAAAAAAAGGAAAGAGAGAGAGAGAGAGAGAGAGAGAGAGAGAGAGAGAGAGACAGAGAGAGAGAGAGAGAGAGAGAGAAAAAACAACAAAAAATTACTTTCAAAGTATACGCGCAATTTTGTACGTGAACGGATGAGATATCAAAAGCAGACAAAACTCGAATCGAATCGAATCGAATCGAATCGAATCGAATCGAATCGGAGTTGGTTGTTCAGAATGAAAAAAGAAAAAAAAAAACGTTCGAAGAAGAAAAATTGTCGTTAACCATACATGAAATTTGATAAATCGACAATACCCGTAAACGTCTAACTCCAACAATTTTTTAAATATTACGATGTTAATTATATCTAGTGTATCATTTACATACCAAAAAAAAAAACGAAAAAATTATCAAATCACGATACGTTAGTTCGCAGTTAATAAATTCGCTAATTCTATTATTTTTTCATTATTTAATACGTCATATTTCATTAGGATAGAAAATAAAGGGTTTCGTTAATGGTGGCGAAAGGACGACATCGAATGATTTTCCAGGACTCGGATGAGAAAGGCGCGCGTCGATGCAGCAGACGAGTGCGCATCGAGCGGAAGGAAGAGGCAATTTTCTCGTCGCGTTTAAACGGCGCGTACCGAGCGACCGAGTGACTCGACCGAGTGCCGCGTTTTCCCTCTATCTCGTCTCCCCTGTACTCTTTACCTAAACCACCACTACCCATTGCTAAAACTACCCTTCTCTCTGTCTCTCTCTCTTTCTCTCTCTCTCTCTTTATCTCCTATCTCTATCGCTATCTGTATCTCTCTCTTTTTCTCGTCCTACTCCGCGTGTGCATTAGAATAAGAATATCCAAACGCACAAAGGCGTTTTTGGTGAATGAGCCTGACGTAACTCTTTTGTTTCGAACACGGCTCGCTGGTACTCTTCTTCGTATTTCCTCTCTCTCTCTCTCTCTCTCTCTCTCTCTCTCTCTCTCTCTCTCTCTCTCTCTCTCTCTCTCTCTCTCTCTCTCTTTCTCTCTTTCTCTCCTCCCGCGACTCATCGTCCCTCTCCTCCCTTATCCTCTGTCCTGGCCCACGGTGCGCGCAATGGGACGAGAAACAATGGTTTGCCGGTACAATGGGCCGCAATGTGAGTGATGCGAAAGATGCCATTGTAGCCGCGGCTGCGGAACGTGGCATTGTTAACCTTCGATGGCACAACCTCCTTTCTGACTGTATGATTCTCCTTCTTCGACCACCAGCACCACCACCATCACCACCACCATCGCCATCGCCATCGCCATTGCCACCGTCAACTACCTCCCTCTGTTTCTACTTCTTCTCCTTCTTCTTCTTCTTCTTCTTCTTCCTGGCCAGATCAACAGTTTCAACCAAATCTTACGTAGTTACTTACCTACTATATAAATCGTTCTCTTTTGGAAAGAAAATTTTGCGTTCCTTGGTGCAATTCTTTTCTTTTCTGTTTTCACTTTTTTCTTTTCTTTCTTTTTTTTTTTTTTTTTCTTTCTTTCCATGCGTGCGGCGTCGGCGTGCGACCATTTGGAAACGAGCACGCCGCGACGGTTATTTCTGAGTTTCTGCTAGCGGCATGCTCACCATCGTGGAATTCAGTTTTATGTCCCGCACTCTCTCTCTCTCTCTCTCTCTCTCTCTCTCTCTCTCTCTCTCTCTCTTTCTTTCTTTCTTTCTCTTTCTGTCGTATGTTGCACACAAGCCAGAACGATCCTTGCGGCTCTCTAGCTCCCTTCTCTCTCTCTTTTCTCTTTAGATCCACGTATACTCAGCGTTCCCTCGTTCATCATAGCTAGGTCACTCGTAAGATGGATCTATTAACCCTACCGCTATTACGCTGGACCAAGGGAGAAATATTATCCGTTGGATCTTGCGACTGCTTGCGGCTGCTTACTTGTTTGCTTGCTTGCTTGCTTACTTGCTTCGGTTACTTGGTTGCTTGGTTGTTTGGTTGGTTGCTTGGTTGCTTGGTTACTCGGTTGCTTACAAGTTTGTTTCTATCTATCTATCCGTCGTAGTTCTAGGTTAGCTTAGGAATTTTATTGCTTTCAAAGGAGAACATTTGGAAACTGGTTTTATATCGATACGCGCGATAGTCCGTATAAAATGGTTCATTCCGATCGAAATCATCGTGGATAGTACAGAAAGAATTATTCATAACGGAAACGTCTTATCGTCAAAAACGATAGAGAAAAAAAGAGTATAATATTAAGGTTGATCGTCGTTGAGGGAAAGCGACTTAGAAAAAAAGGAAAAAGGTAAAATGATCAGGGACCGGTTGCGTTTGCGGTAGACATCGTGAGTTCGAAACGTTCCGCTTGATTCACGTCTTATCGAAGTTTTAAGTCCGGCATGGTTAGTTTCTTCTCATGGAAATAACACAGTTATTGCTGTTTAGAGTGTATCACGCACTTGTGTTTATCTCGATTTGGAGATTTTTTTATTTTATTTTTTTTTGTTTTACATATATCGCATTGCTACGTATACGGTTACTTTGTATTTCTCTTGCTTCTGTTTTAATACTCTGTTCATTTTCTTACGATTAAACTGTACTATGTACCACTTTGTATTATATACATACGTATATATATATATATATATATATATATATATATATATATTTAATTTTGAAATGAATTATACACCTAGTCTCTTTACATACTTCGTAACCACTATTATATAATATCACTTTGTCTCTTTCATACCGCTATTACTATGATCGGATAATAGTGGACGTAGTACTTTGTACTGCATTGTTTTTGTTTCTTTATCTTTTCATATTTTCTTTTTTCATACCGCAGCTTTTAAATATCTACAAAAATCAATTATTTTTTTATTTTTTCTCTTTACGCACTTTATATCACCATTATGTATATATGTATATACCTTTACTTTTATTATATTTATTTAAATAGTCTATATCGCTATTACGTACTTTGATTCGACTCTACCATTACTCCGTACCGTCTTTTTTATCATTTTCTTTTTTCTACCTTCTTGCTTTCTATCATTACGCAAATTTGAACCTCTACCTTACTTGCAGCTTTCGAAACATTCACAGAACATATTTCTTCTTTCTTTTTTTCTTTTCGCGACTTTCTCATTTTCTCGCACACAGTATGTGTCTCACTTGCTTATCGTCGTTCGTTCAGCTCAAAAAGGGTTGAACAACAGGCATATCGGGTGGCCGATTTGAACGAAGGTATCAAAGGAAACAACTTGATGTCGAACAAACGGTCGCTTCTAGTGTTAATAGTTGACCGTTTCGTCAAGGGTGGGGATGAGGGGTTGGGGGTTGGGGGTGGAGGATGAAGAGGGGTAAAATCGGGGAGGACATTTGCGGAGATAGTCACGCTCGAATTAACGCGCTTTGCGAGATCTGCCGTTCGCAATGAGCGTGCGCCAGGAACAACATAACGTGGCTGGTCCGATACAAAACATTGTTCGTTTGTCCGATGGCGCGAGCGAAATTATCGACAGTGTGTTGTGGGAGGAGGAGGAGGAGGAGGAGGGTTGGAGGAGGATGAGGTGGTAGAGAAAGAGGAGAGGGGAAGGTATCGACGAAAGAGGAAGGGTATGCTGGTGTTGGTAGGAAACGAAAAAGGGAAACAAAGGACCGATAAACACAAATTGGTCCTCTTTCCTTTATTTCTCTCTCTGTCTCTCTCTTTTTCTCTCTCGTTTCTGTCGGTCTCTCTCTGTTCGTTTGCTGCATTGGATGGCCCTGACAAATTTCGTGCTCGTTTTGTCGGGTTCACCGTGTAGAAGTGGTTAGATTATTCGCGAAATAAAGGTCGCGACAAAAAAAGAACATGTCTCTCTTATCAGCAAATTATCAAAGCTTCTCTCTCTCTCTCTTTCTCTCTCTATCTTTCTCTTTTTCTTTTTTCTCGTATTTATAAATTTTAAAAATGTATTCGCTTATTGCCTCTTATCAAATGCGTTACGTTTCTCGTCCGTGACGATCGACTGATCGGTCGGTCGATCAATGGTTTTTCCTTTCTAGGTGTCTCATGAAATACGTTTAAACGTTCTTCTTCATGGTCGCTAAAGTGCAATGTCGGGGTAATTAAATTAAGTGACGACGTAACATCAAAGTTCGTCTTTAGGTACTCGAGAGAAGGATATTAAGCCTTTGCATCTTTTGAAGGGTCACCGTTTCCGCGTAGTTCTGGCTCTTTGATAAACATTGTTTCAATAAGGCTCGCTTTTGATGCTGGGCAACCCCTGGAGAAGCTCTGAGAATGATTTCAAATATTACTGAATTCTCTCTCTCTCTCTTTTTCTCTCTATCTATCTATATATCTATCTATCTATCTATCTATCTATCTATCTATCTATCTATCTATCTATCTGTCTGTCTGTCTATATATCTATCTATCTACCTATCTATTTATCTATCTATCTATCTTTCTCTTCACGTTTGTGCTTTCTAGATGAGAGCCTATCTACCGACATGCGAAATACATGCTCGAAACTTTAGATTTGCGGATAAGAACGAATAACTGTTATCTCTTTGGTGCTACTCTCCAAATCCGTTGAGCTCCTTTCGCTTTTGCTTTACGTTCTCGGCGAAGCAAGGATCGCGAACCTTTTAAGACGATTGCCTGTTACTACTCGCAGCTCAAAGTAGATACAGGAAATGAAATGTTAACGAACGAGGCGTTCATATCTCGTTCGTTCATGTCTTCGAATTGTATATCAATATACATACATACATATATACACATATAAGTATATACATGTGTGTGTGTATATATGTTATATATATATATATATATATATATATATATAGTTAAATATATGTGCGATAAAGTTTATCATGGCCAACGTGTGATAT
>NC_057705.1:3138140-3143140 GCF_014466175.1 Vespula pensylvanica | reverse complement strand
AATCATTAATATCGTTTTAAATGTTTCTTTTGAATCATACTTCTCTCTCACGATGTCGCTACAATATGATTCATCGATTTCTCCGATAAATATGATTCATGACAAGGACAGGAGAGTCAATCTGCATTTAATGACTCGTAAAATCGTATAAGACTTTTCTAACATACCTCGCATAACATAATGTTTACATCTCCTATCTCGTTTAACAGTCTAGACGTATGATGACAGACTCCTCATTATTTTTTACTTCTAAATTATGCAAAAGTAAATAAGTACATGCGTGTATGTACGTACGTATATGCTGTTTTATTTATTTATTTATTCTTCTTCTGTTTCCTTTTCTATTAGCGCCTAGATAACATCGTAACTAAGATAATAGGAAATAAGTTCGAATAAGAATTTTCGTTCTTTCGAGTAATAATTATCGATAACATTTGTAATTGATAATTAAAGAAGAAAATTAAATTATATTAAATCATATAGAAGAAAGTAATGACAACGATAAGAGCCTTTGTAAAACGATATAATTACAAGGGATACGATTTATCCGAAAAATTCGTATTAGGTTTAAAATCGATGCATTATTTAAATCGTTTGCGAAGCAAGTCGTCTTTTTCTTATTCCTATTTTTTTTTTTTTTTTTTTTAACTTTATAAGCGTTTCGTTCCATCACGATATTCTTCTTGCGAGTCTCGTGAATCGACGTGGAAAATCCCGACCGACCTGAACCAACCAAAAGAAATAGATAATACCTACCTCATAGGTAGCTCGATCGTTTTGTTGTCTTTGGTTGGTATTAGAGAAGAACGCTTCTGCATCGAGCCACGTCACGTCGTTCTCCATTGCCGGAAGCTAAACGATAAGTCGTTTCACGTAGAGGCTGCTCAGCCACGCCGTTAACAACTGGCAGACACGCGTTAATGGGTTTCAGCTCTGTAAATACATTAAACTCGTACCTAACGCAGCACCGTTAATCGCCGTTTGCAACGCGTTCGACGCACCTTTGCTTAGTCGCTTAGAAACTTTAAGGCCTTTATTAATCGCTTAAAGCAACGGATACTATATCTAATCGCGTTAACATCGAATTCGGTTGGATATAATTTCTTCTTACTAAATTATAAAACGATCGTAGAAGAGATAGACGAAGTTGTTCGCGTAATACATACCTATGTCTTTGTATCGATTACGTCGTTAGATAGTTACGTTGAATCGTTTTAAATAATTTACACCAAATTTTCAATTATACGGATTTATTTGATCGCTGTAACGCGTTCGATGCATCTTCGCTTAATCGCTTAGAAATTCTAAGGCCTTTATTAATCGCTTAAAGCAATTATATCTAATCGCGTTAACTTCGAATTCGGTTGGATATAATTTCTTTTTACTAAATTATAAAACGATCGTAGAAATATTTTTAACTTTAAGAGGTACACGATGTTCGCATAAAACATACGTATATTTTCGTAACGATTACGTCGTTAGATAGTTACGTTGAATCGTTTTAAATAATTTACACCAAATTTTCAATTATACAGATTTATTTGATCGTTGTAACGCGTTCGATGCATCTTCGCTTAATCGCTTAGAAACTTTAAGGCCTTTATTAATCGCTTAAAGCAACGGATACTATATCTAATCGCGTTAACTTCGAATTCGATTGGATATAAGTTCTTCTAACTAAATTATAAAACGATCGTAGAAGAGATAGACGAAGTTGTTCGCATAATACATACGTACGTCTTTGTATCGATTACGTCGTTAAATAATTACGTTGAATCATCGTTTCAAATAATTTACAAAAATATTTTCAATTACACGTTTATTTACGAGTTTATTTGTTCAGTCGAATGAAGTAGGAGAGGAAGAAAAAAGAGAGAGAGAAAAAGAGAGCAAAAACAATAAAACATTAAAAGAAAGAAGACAAAAAAGAAAAGGAAAAAGAAAAGAAACACTTCTAACTCGAGTTGGATGTTCAAATTTGCATAACTCTTCTCGTCGGTACGACGTTTCAACGCATTTTTCTCAGGTCTTTGCTTTTTAATGAAAGATAATTCAAATCATAAGGCGTAAGAAGAGCGAGGACGGTGCTCCTACGTTTTCCCGTAAGTTGACCGTTGAATACGAGTCAAAGGAGAATATGGAATTCGTTTCGAAACATCTGGAAACGATGATACCGGTATTTACTACTTTTTTTCCTCTTCTCCTTTTCCTTTTTTTTTCTTTTTCTTTTCTCTCTCTCTCTCTCTCTCTTTTTTTTTTTTTTTTGAACAATCTGGAAAAGCAACGAACGAGGACAAAATGTCGTGAGAAACGGTTGAGTCAGAGTCACAGTTGTTACGTACTGCTATCGAATTAACGCCTTTAAGTGAGTAAGTAAGTAACTAAGTTAGTAAGTACTTACACATCTTTGCGTTTGGAAAAGATATTAACGTCTATGGAAATGATGAAGTATGTAGGTATATACGATTTATTTAAATACATCATTCACGTCTTTATTTAAGATAAAAGGAAAAGATAAAACAGAAGGGGGAAAAAAAAGAAAGAAGAATAATTTATAAAGCAAATCGGAACGTTTGTCTCAATGATAATAATTGAGTATCCCGTTACAAATGTCTGTCTCGTGGGAGTATTAAAATTATATCTAATTTCATTCTATTTCTGCAACTGTGATCACATTTTAAACGATCGATCCTGGGCAATCGATTAGCATAAACATTTCTATTTCTGAATGCGATGGTGAAAGAGGGAGAAGAAGAAGACGGTCAAACGGTTAAACATTAAACGTTTCTACGAATCCAAGGACAACAACGTCGTTCTCGTCTTTTCAATCTCAAAGATATTTCTTTCTATTTCTCTCTCTCTCTCTCTCTCTCTCTCTCTCTCTCTCTCTCTATCTATCTATCTATCTATCTATCTATCTATCTATCTATCTATCTATCTATCTATCTATCTATCTCTTTCTGTTGAAAGCAACGTGTGTAAAGTGTTTCCTCTCGAACATGAGAACCACTGGAACTCTCGAGTAAGTACTGGCCGCTTGTGTTGCAACGGAGCATCATTGATGTTAATGAGCTAGATTGGAAAGCTGTCCTGCGTTTGAAAGTTATTGAGCTTCGAGCGATCGGTGCCTTTCGTAAAGTACATATATATATATATATATGTACGTATGTGAGTATGTATGTATGTATGTATGTATGTATGTATGTATGTATGTATGTATGTATGTATGTATGTATGTATGTATGTATGTATGTATGTGTGTTGTGTATCTACGTACGAACAACGAGACGTCAACGCCAAAGACATCAAACGAGATAGAGATGGAAATAGAAGACGAGTGAGTGAGAGAGAAAGAATGGATGAGAGTGTTGTGTGTGTGTGTGTGTGTTTCTGTTTGTGTGTGTATGTGTGTGTACGAGAGAGAGAGAGAGCATAATTTCATGAATGAAATCTGAATAAATCAGTGTACCGTGTTATTACCAGGCGTTGCAGACGATAAATCTTGCTAATAAACAATGACCGAGAATCGAGCATAGCTTTCAAAACGCAAAACAGGAGAACGTGAGATCCTAGTGATTTTTCAAAGACGCTTAAATTAACATTTTTAGTTTCCTAATAACTCGAGGAGACAATCTTTTTTTCTTTTTTTTTTTTCCTTTTTTTTTCTATGAAGACAGATTTTTTTTTATTCATTTTATTAAATTTAATGGATTAATTTTGTACGTGAGTGGTTCTTAAAAATAATAATAATAATAATAATAATAATAATAATAATAATAATAATAACGAGTGGTGTTTTTTTGAAAAGAAAAGAAAAAATATCGGAATCTATAATCCTTTCTTTCTCTTTCTTTCTTAATACTAAGAGACTATCCATTAGCATAAATTTGTATCGTTTTTATAATTTTCTTGATTTTATTCAATCAATTGTTTATTCGATTTCTACGATATAATAAATGAAAGTCGACGATTTCTTCAAGGTAAAAATAAATATAAAAGATAAGGAGATTTTCTCTTTTTCTTTCTTTTTCTCTTTCTCTTCAACGCGAGAAAAAAAAACCCAATTCTTTTCAAAGAACCTTAGATTTTCGTCGTTTACATAATTTTATTGATTTTATTCAATCAATTGTGCGCTTGAGATTTCTACGAGATAATAAAAGTAGCTTGACGTTCTCTTGAAGAGGAAATAAAAAATATCATAGCCTATCTCTCTTTTTCTTTCTCACTCTCTCTCTCCCCCCCCCCCCGCTTTTTCGAATGCAAAGAGAATCTCTTTCGCCGGACAGAAAGATTTTCTCGATTATATAAATTTTCAAACAATTCAATCAATGAATTTCGTTGTAATTACGATTCTCTCTTATACGTTACGATAAAAAGTCTGTAGAAACTCAACGTTGAAGTCCTACTTCAGAAGAAATTCGAAAGCAACAAACAAACCTGCGATATAGATTGCATTTCTAAAAAAAAAAAAAAAAAAAAAAAAAAAGAAAAGAAAACGAAAGAAAGAAAGAAAACAAGGAAGCAAAGAAGGAAAGAAGCAAGAGTTTGAGAGCTAAGAAACAAAAATCTTGTACTATCTCGGCCAATGTTTTTCATCGATGAGTCATCTGTGACTATTGCGAAGTACAAGTTGCGAAAAATCTTTGGCATTGGTCTCTCTTTCGAGCGTACGTTATTATAAACGCGAGTCGTTCTCGTTGACAACGACGGACAACGACGGTAGTAACGATGGCGGTGGTGATGGTGCTGGTAATGGTCGTGATGGTGGTGGTGATGGCGATGGTGGCGGTGTGCCGGCGGATAGAGTGGCTGGAATCGAAACGAGAAGATGGAAAACAGATATTGATCGGCCGGCCGTGTGTAGCGTCTCTCGCACTCTCGCGAGTACTACGCGAGAGACACACGTGCGCCTCGTCAGTGGCGTAAAACGTCGAGAGAAAGAGAGAGACAGAGTGAAACAGAGAGAGAGAGAGAGAGAGAGAGAGAGAGAGAGAGAGAGA
>NC_057705.1:3113477-3138040 GCF_014466175.1 Vespula pensylvanica | reverse complement strand
CTCTCTCTCTCTCTCTCTCTCTCTCTCTCTCTTTCTCTCTATCTATCTATCTTTCTCTTTTTCTCTTTCCATCTTTCTGTCTCTCTCTTTCTCTCTATCTATCTTTATTTTTCTCTCTTTCTATCTTTTTCTCTCTTTCTTTCTCTCTCTCTCTCTCCTCCTCTCTCTTCCTCGTTCGATTTCGTTTTGAAAGATGAGGAAGAACCAATAATTATTCGTTTGCATTCGTATATAATATTATTGGTATGACAATTTTTGTCTTCTTTTTCTTTTTTCTTTTCTTTTCTTTTCTTTTTTCTTTTTTGTTTCTCGACAGACAGACAGACAGACAGACAGACAGACAGACGGACTTGGAGATAGCAAAAATTGTAGGTTTGTATCGATCTACGTTCATATTATTATTGTTTATTATTATTGTTATTATTATTATAATTGTAATTTCTTTTCTCTTCTTTTATTTTATTTATTTGTCCGATATAGATGTATATCTGCACTATGATATTTCCCATAACAAAAAGTATCTCGTTAAAGGATTTTTTTTGCTCGAACGTTTGGACGTAAGTAAAGACGACAGGTTCTCTCGTTACTTTCATTCGTTATAATTGACGTTACCAAGAAATTTATGCTATTCGCGACGTTATCTCTATTATTAACGTCAAGGAGATAGCTATATGGTATAATTCTTACCGCATAATAGAGAGAATAGCTTGCTTTCATCGATAACATCGAACTTCGATATCGATCGTTTACGGCTCTATCGTTCATCGAGTAGAAGGAGAAACAACAAGGTATCATTTTCTAAGCGAAACACGGCGACCAAAGTCAAAAACAGGTGTAACTTGATAGGACGACGGTAGACGGTAGTTTCAAATTAATTCGACGTACTTGCACGCGTGTAACTGCGAGTATGCGCTCGCATGTGTATATATATATATATATATCACTTTTCTCTCTCTTTCTCTCTCTCTCTCTCTCTCTCTCTCTCTTTCCCTCTCTTTCTCTCTCTTGTCCTATTCCCTTAGGAAATACGATACGTGGCATGATACCGATATTGCAGATACGATAGAATGTTTTCGTTACAGTGCGTCGATCTCGTTACTCTACGTCACTGTAAAACTGGTAAACACATCAGGTGAACACTTTTGATGCAACCAATGTTGCAACGTTAAATTCCGGATTCTAATCACCGATTTAAATAAGAGTTTAACGTATATATACATCATTGAATTTATACTTTGTTTGTGCCATTCGTAACTTACCAAATCTATTTTTGATCGGTCTAACGATCGATTTATTCAACGTCTTTCTCGTGCAAAAGCGTAATAATTATTTCGAACGTTCCTGAAACTTACAGGACACGAGGTATGTAAATGAATGGTCCTCGTCGAACGATCGGTCGACCGTGCCAAGTGGCGTGAGTTTTCCTGCCTGGTAGCGTGTGCGAGCTGGCTAGAGCGCGAAACTGGATGCCTGTATTTTCCGTACCAACGATTTAACAAGTTGCAATCGCCATGAATGTTTGTGCCGCTTGCACATGCGTGTGTATGGTATATATATGTGTGCGTGTGCATATCTATATATATATACATATATATTCGAAGTCACAAACCATTAATTAATTCGGAAAGGTCGGCAAGCTCCTCGTTAATTCGGCCCTGTTATCGGGCAATGTTAGCAATCGTTAAGATACACTCACGTCGATAAGATGAATAGCATAAAAAAGGAACAAAAATTCCAAGGATAGCAGGAATTCTTATAAATAGTTAGACTTTGCTAGGTCCTTTGAAAGAAGAACCGATCATAATAGCTAATTTAATGTTTAGCCCCGAGCTAGGTATATTTTTTTCGAGAAATCGTATACCTTCTCTTTTAACTCTATCGTGCCAAGATTTTCCTCGTTACGAAGTTTTTCGATGGTCTTACGGCTTTCTTTCGCGGGATCAATAAATCACAGAACCGTGAAAATCTTGTGATTTTCTCTCTCTCTCTCTCTCTCTCTCTCTCTCTCTCTCTCTCTCTCTCTCTTTCTCTCTCTCTCTCTCTCTCTCTCTATCTCTCTTTGGTACTCTTTTTCCTCTATCTCTGTCTCTGTCTATGTCTATGTCTCTGTCTCTGTCTCTGTCTCTATCGTTGAGAAGGAGAAGAGAGTTATTCGCGAGCGGCCGACCGAGCGATAATAAAATAATTCTTTGCCACAATAGACAATGCTTGGCGGGATGATAGTAATTCAAAGCGGATGGAGGAAAAAGGGAGCAGTCGTTTTCCGTACTTCCGCCCTGTGTACGCTCGCATCGCGAAGCGTTCCGCCTCCGTAACGGTCCTCCTCTTCCTTCTCATTCAGCAAACCACCTTTACCATCGTATAACCCTCCTACCTACCCTACCTCACCTCTTTTACCTTTTTTTCTCTTTTCTCTCCTTTTTTCTTTCTTTCTTTCTTTCTTTCTTTTTTTCTCTTCCACGCGAAATTTGTCACCGAAGTGAAATAATATGGTCCGCGCCGACGCTCTCGTCGGCTCCTCTCGTCGAGCTCGACGATATCGTCGTAACTCATGTGAAAAGGTTTCTCTATCTCTCTCTTTCTTTCTTTCTTTCTTTCTTTTTTTTCTTTCTCTCTCTCCCTCTCTCTTTCCCTCTCTCTTTTTTCTTACACTTTTCCATTCGATACCTTTTCCCTAACTCTTCCTCCTCCTCCTCCTCTTTTTCTATCGCGTGTATGTCGGCAAAGTATATACAAAATAAGAATGATGAATTTCGTGGGAACTTGAAAGACTTTTTTATTTATCATCGTCATCATCATCATCATTATCATTATCATTATCACCATTGTCGTCGTCATCATGTTTTTCACGTAGGAGAGAGACGTTATTGTTCTCGAGAAAAAATTCTTTCTCTCTCCGTTACCTGATTCATTTATGCTCCGTTGGAATACGCTTTATTCGATTATTTTCTACAATCGTTTTTAAAATGTCCATTGGAGAATGGATTATTGTTTTGTATCATCTGTACTGCACGATCGAGTCATTAACTCGATGTTATCAATATGTGTAATTAGATAGATAGAACTGATCGATCTTTCGATTATTCAAAAGTAACTATCTATCGTATAACATCGTTTCGAGTCAATAAAATTATATCACTTGGGAATTATAAACCGAAAGAGAGAGAGAGAGAGAGAGGAGGGGTGCGAGAGAAAGAGAGAGAGAGAGAAACAATGTTCAGATTATTATGTGTTTACACACACATAATCTATATGTATGATATATATATATATATATATAAAATATGTAATATATCTACCATAATGTTAATCGCCATAAGAGATCTATTCGAGTGGATATAACACATTGCTATACTCTTCGTAAAGTTCTTAGCTTTTACTTTTATTTTCATTTTCTTTTTTATTTATTTATTCTTTTTTATGATTGTTTCTTTAGTAAATCGAGAAAAATTGTTTCCATCTTTCTCTCTCTCTCTCTCTTTATTCTTTAATTTTCTTCGATCTTCGTCCATCATCTCATATCCTTCTATTCACGACAACGCAAAATAGAATTACTTTATATCATACTTTGCTTCCGCAACTTTATATTCTTTTTTTCCATCTCTCTTTCTCGAATCTTTATCTATTCGTTCTATTCTTTTCCCAGTTTATTCTCCTTTCCCTCCTTCCTCCTTTCTCCATGGCATATTTCCAAACGAGAACCTTTCTGTATTCGCTCGGAAATATTCGCGGACCGTCGCTGTTCACGAATTTTAACGAGAAATTAATATCCCGAGGACGCCCTTTTCACTCTTCCCAAGAACCAACTTCGATCCTGTTCCATCCTTCATATTTTCTTTCATCGATCATTTCACAGACGATTTTTCAATCGTACATACCTACACACCCACACAGACGCACGCGCGTGCCTTTTTTACGTCTTTCAATTTCGTCGATTTTACAAGGAGTTCGCTCTCCTCTTAAACGTGTTCCCTCTTAAGGTCGTTAACTTTGCCCTTTTCGTATTAACGACTTCATAAATATGAGAGCTGTGGAAGTTAGTAAACAAAACTATTTTGCACGATTTTTCTCTTTCTCAATTTTAAAGTAACGATCTCGTTCCTCGAACGACGAGAGGCAGAGAGAAGGATAGAAAGAAAAAGAGAGAGAGAGAATGTGAGGGTGAAGGAGAGGGAGGGGTGGAAGGGGAGAAGGAGTGGGAGAGGACGATGAAGAAAGGGGAAAGCTGCACTCTCGTTATTTAATTGCCACGAAAACGCCGACGTACTCGGCAGCTTTTCGTTTTCCGCGAACACAACTGGAAAATGTAATCCGTTTCGCCGTTTATTTTGTAGTCTATTATCTTAGCACTTTCGTCGAGATAGCGTTTCTTATTTGACGTTATATATCCATCTTGTAATTAACTTAAATTTTTCGCATCGCTCGACACTCAACGAGTAAGACGTTCGCTTTGATAGCATCTTCTCTTTCTCTTGTCTCTTTTTTCTTTCTCTTTACGTCTGTTCGGACACTCGACTCTTTTTTCGTAGCATTGCTGGTGCTAACGTTATAGTTCTTTCTCATTTTTTCTTTTTTCTTTCTTTTTTCTTTTTTTTTTTTTCTTTTTTTTCCTCTATCGATACCTCGTACGCATAGTACCCAACCCTTCCATTATTGCGAGAGACGCAGTCGCTCGAAGACTAATTAACTGCGCTACTCGGTCAATTAGCTAATTAATGCCGCTAGAAAACATAAAAATCGCCGCGGGGACGTGAGCGCGATTCTGGTAACTAGGTTAGGAACTCCTTCTTCGCGACAGCTGACAGCTCGATTGAAATTATCGATACGTTTTTCTTTTTCTTTTTTTTTTTTCTTTTTCTTATTATTTTTTTCTTTTTTCTTTCTTTTTGGTCTATCATTGTTATTGTTGTTATTGTCGACGCTGTCGTTGTTGCTATTGTTATTGCTATTGTTATTGTTATTATTATTATTATTATTATTATTATTATTATTATTATTATTATTATTATTATTATTATTATAGTTCTCATGATTTCAATTTTCAAATTTCTCTACTTAAAACCTTTCTTGTTTCTTTTTTTGGAGGGGTTCTTTTTATTTGTTCTTCTTTTTCTTATTTATTTATTTATTTATTTATTTATTTATTTATGATGCTTTGGAATTTCTCTGCTGAAAAATTTTTCATTTCTTGTTTTTCTTTTCTTACTTTCTGTATTTTTTTTCTTTCATCTTTCTTCTTCTTTTTTTTTTTTTTTTCTTCAAAAGAAGAAGGCTAAATCGAGTAAAAGAAAAATTTAACGACAAGCTTCAAATACGTTTTGAATACGATAAATATGATATATTCTCGATCATTTCATTATAATAATACTTCTTTATTTTTATTTACAGGTAAGCTCGAACGATCGATAGACAGGTTAAAGAACGTAGAGTCAGTGACCATCGTGCCGTTTCTTCATCGATCGAAGAATACGCCGACAGTATGTATAATACTTAACACGTTGATTATCATGATAGTGGTAAGTCGTGAACGTCAGATATAAGATAATAACACTGTTGATAAGGATAAATATAGCTTTATTTAATCGAAAGATGCAACGAATTATGATTATAAGCTTATGGATAATGAAGGAAGAGTTTAGAGGACGTTTAGAAGCATCATCGTATAATGGTGATTTGTAAGTGTGCGCGAGTACATATGAGTAGATATATTTCTTTCGATTAAATAAACTGGATTGTAGGGTTCTATTATCGCGAGATCGTTTCTTTTAAGATAAAAAAAGAAAAGAAAAATCGTATTCAAGGGACAGTCTAAAAACAAGATACGGTATTGAACTACGTTGTATTAACAACGTTGAATAATCATCTAAATCTTTTACTGTACAATCTCATCTAAGAACCAATATAGGCAAATTGTAATTAAACGAACTAAAAAAACAAAAAAAAAGAGAGAGAAGAAAAGAAAGGAAAAAGGAAGAAAAAAATATACTCGATAACAAAAATACTTTAATATAGATAAAGTAAATTTGAAATTTATTGAAAAAAATAAAGTTTTCCATTATCAAGTTAGCGCAGGGAATTTATGTTTTAAAAATCAAAGATTAAGATCGTTTAATCGAATGAAAAAAATAAATATCGAAGTGATATTTAAATTTTTCAAATCAATCGGAATTGATAAAGTTTACAAGAACAAGATAACTTTATCTTTCTTTTTTGTAGTAATTTTGATAAAAAATTATACAAATTTCTAAACAAAAAGTATATACCTATCAATGTTCCATATATATAAGATATAAATAAATAAAATATAACAAAAATTCACACAATATATACAAATATATATTTATATATAAATCAATCTAATTATATCTATAAATATAAAAACGTATATAATAACAACAAACATTAATATCGCATATGACGAACTTACGAAAATCTCGTAAATAAGTAAATAAATATATTGATCCAACGGAATTATACTCGTTCATTATATCGACAAAAGAAAAAAAGAAGGAAAAATGAAAGATGATTCGATTCGAAAGATGACGAATAAGGTGACTAGATAGAAAGAAGTGACGTCATCGTTCACCCTTGATAGATCTCCGGTATATTCTCGATGATGGCGAACCTTCGTCGATTTGTCATTCGCGAATGGTTTTTTTTTTGGGACATGGGTGGATTTATTTTACTTTTCTTTTTCTTTTAACATGAGACATCCTCTCTCTCTCTCTCTCTCTCTGTATCTCGAAGACGTCGGACGTTAGAAACGCGTCTCCGCGTTCGACTAGCACGGCATTTCGCTTCCCTCTAGACACGCGGAGTCCGCAGTTAATACCAGCTGCGTCTCAGTCATCGGCATTCGAGTTGTGTAGGGTCTTCGGATACTCCGCGTATACAACGAAAATGCGGGCTTTGGCAGACATCTGGCAAGCATCCACGCGCGGCAGATACTCGAAAAGCCTTTCGTATGCGCGCGTGCGCGCGCTCTCACACCGATATATAGGGTGTTTCACCTAAATCGGGCATTTAACTAACTCGTTACTTCTTTCTGATTTTGTCTTTCTTTTTTTTATTTTTATTTTATTTATTTATTTATTTATTTATTTTTGTTTTGTTTGATTTTTGATTTTTCGACGAATGTGAAGAAATGTCAATGGGATAGATGAACATCGTTTTAATCAACGAATGTAATTTTCATGGTCAAATTAAGCCTTTTTTTTTCTTCAAGAGTATCATTTAGATTTTGAAACTCCGTTTTTGTTCTTTTTTTTTTTTTAATCATCGATCGATATATTTCGATTGATTTCGATTGATACAATGTCCGCATTGATATAATGATACGAAAGTCGGAATCGTATAATTAAATTATATAATCTTTAGATTAGCTTAAGCAAAAGAGAATGAGATTTGATAAAAATGAGAGTCTGAAATTTCAATTTCGTCGAAAGATATGCTTCTTTCGAATGTTATTTTAATTACTCGAGATAAATAAGAAGAAATTTGGACTTGCAATCAAAGGAATTATTTCAAGAAACGAGTCGTTAAGAGTATCCCAAAAAAATTTTGTCAAATAGAGATTCATTAGGTATATTTAATCATGTCAGATGCAATGGTGGAATTATTTCGGTTGCTCAAGTTAAGTGAAACACCCTATATATATATACACATCATCCATACATACATACATACATAAATAACTATATATATATATATATATATATATATTTATATACATACACCTAGACAGACACATACGCGCGCACGAAATCAAGTCGAGTCGAGTTGAGTTGAGTTGAGTTGAGTTGAGTTGAGTCGAGTTGAGTCGAGTCAAGTCGAGTCAACTTCGACGTTGGGAGCAGCCACGCTACGCCGTTAGACACGGATGCTGTTGCCTCAGGGATATCTGGGTCTAGGTATTTCGAGATACCCGTCGAGACGAGCGATTTTCCGCGAGCCTGACGTAAGACGTCTTTTCTCGCATCGATTTATCGACGCCCTCGTGCTCCTACTACTCGATACGCGCTGTTCGTTTAGTAGAAAAAAAAAATAATAATAAATCGTGTTTCGCGGTACGCCTTTGAGTAACATATAATAGAACGCGATTCCATCTTAAAAGAAACCAACATTTTTAATAATAACAAATAGAGATGTATTATTAAGTTATTTAAATTGATGTTTGCGTCGCGTAAAAGGATGCATCCTTTTTACCAGTCTGTTATAATTTTCGTTATAAAATTTCTGTTATTTAGGACGAATTAAATCGTAACGATCATAACTATGTTATTCTCGTGCTTTTAGAAACGCGACACACGTACACACACACACGTTCACAGGTATCTCTTTCTCTCTCTATTTCTTATTGTACTTCTCTTTCGTGTCGTAGAGATCTTTTACGACGATAAATAAATCTGGATGGAAAGACCATTTCTTCCCCCCCCCCCCCTCTCTCTCTCTCATTCGTACATCGTGTCGACGTTTCATTGGACGCATCGTTTCCTTCCGTTGCGCAATCCCATCGCCGCTGCGAACATGGTGACACGGTCGATCGATGATCCGGATTGGCGCGTTCCAGGAGATAAAGATTTTACTTCTTTCTTCGGCCACCTATGTAGCTCGATACGTTTCTCTCGTTGGAAACGTTGCGTAAAGTTTTATGCGTCTCGTACGTAAATACATACATGTACGAGTATGAGTATTCAACATATGTATTTATCTACAGTGACAATAATTCGTATTAGTTTGATTTGTTTTTACCACTACGTAGATAACTACGTAGGTACATATATATGTATGTATGTATGTATGTATGTATGTATGTATGTATGTATGTATGTATGTATGTATGTATGTATGTATGTATGTATGTATGGTGTGTGTGTGTGTGTGTGTGTGTGTGTGTGTGTGTGTGTGTTAGATCGGTTAATGGCATATCTAAAAAATGGATATCGTCCAGACGCCAACGATAAGTAGTATTTCGTCTGTCTAAATGAAACCATCGAGAAAGCATTCTAATGGCTTCTTCAGCGATTTTTTTGAGTTATATATTCGTTAAGCTATTCTCGAATATTAATGACTAGCTGAATAAAAAATGATGGTCATCGTAAGTACCAGTTGTATCGTTCGCGATTTTCTTTAATACCTACTACCCTCTTAATTTTTCTTTTTCATCTTCTTTTTCTTCTTCTTTACGTATGTTCTTTTGTGAACGACGAAACGAAGATGAAAAGCGACTTTCGATAACGAGTCGCTACGATCGTCTTTGAAAAAACGAAGAAAGCAAACGATATCGCCTTGAAAGACAGACAGACAGATAGATAGATAGATAGATAGATAGATAGATAGATAGATAGATAGATAGATAGATATAGAGAGAGAAAGAGTGAGAGAGAGGGGGAGAGAGAGAAAAAGCACTAGAAAAGATAGAATACCGCGGGCTATTTTGCTAGTAAGGAGTGCCGCTTGGGAAAGCACTTCGCTCTCTAACACCAACCCCTTTTCCAAACCCTTATCGCAGCTCCTTATTCCGCTGACTTTTTCTTCTATCCTTGCTAAGTTATCATCGGTATCTCTTTCTTTCTCTATTCTCTATCTTCCTCTTGGTTTCTGAGAAAAGCACGTGGTGACCGTGAGCGCCGGTTGTACGCCGCTTTCGCCTAGAGGCCACGTTGCGGAGGGCTCGAATCCGCTTTAATTTTAGCCTTGCTCCAGCAGCCATGCCTTGGGCAGGCCATGGTATGCATGGTGGTGCTCTCGGCAGCAGCCTTGGCATCGCAGACGCATTATTCATACCTTAATGAATTCTCTCGTACCCTCCTACCTCTTTCTCTACTTCTTCTCTCTGCAAACCCTCCGTGCACTCTCTACCACCACCACCATCACCACCATCACCACCATCACCATTGCTACCACTACTACTATTGCTATTACCACTACCACCATCACTTTTGCTACCATCTTTATTCTTTCATCCTCTCTCTTTCTCTCTCTCTCTCTCTCTTTCTTTCTCTTTCTCTTTCTCTTTCGTTCTCCTATCTGTTCGCCACCCTGTCTTCGAGATACGACGAAAGTCAAGCACACCCTCTTTTCTTTAACGCGATAACCTCTCTACTCTCTTTCTTCCTCTTCCCCTTCCTTTTCTCTTTCTTGTTCTTCTTCTTGTTCTTGCTTTTCTTATTCTTATTCTTCTTCTCTTCTTGCTTCCACTCTTTTTCTATCTTACAAAGAAGCGTGTATATCTTTTCGAGAAAATTGGAAGAAGATTAGGAGAAAGGGGGAGGAATGGGGGTGGGAGATCGCCCCGTTACACCAACGGCGATAAGTTCTTCGTTAGCATATCGCCCCGCGAGTTTGTTTCCACGATATAAATGAACGTTCTTCCAAGTGGTTGCTTCTTAGCGCAATCTGATTCCGATGGTAATGCACGTGCACAATCCATCTTTAACGTTCCTCGGATTTTCTTTCGAGTAACTTTAAGCTTTCAAGGAGATTGGATATAGAATGAAAAAGAAGAGGAAGAAAAAGAAGGAAAGAAAAAAAACACCCCCCCAAGAAAGAAAGAAAAAAGAATCGAATTAAAATTGAATTACTACCTAATACGTCTTGGGGGGAGAACAAGAAACAAGAAAAAGAAAAAAAGGAAAAGAAATGGGAAACGAAAAAGGAAGGAAGAAAAAAGAAGTCGAAGCAATAGGTAAAGTTACTTTACGTACACGCAAATTCGTACACACACTCGTACCTATACGTACACCTATTTTGAAATAACCATTTTGAAACGATCTGTATCGCTCGGCCCACGAGATTTATCGTATTGGGCATTCGGTACGACGTGGCGTGCCGCGTCAGCCGTAACGTCATATCGCGTTTTCATCGAGCGGACGACGCCGTTACAAGAAGGGACTAAACGCGCCAGTCATTCTTGTTTTCGAATCTCCCCCAATTTTTTGGGGATACTTCTTTTTGTTTTTTTTGTTTCCTCCCTTCTTTTTTCCTCTCCTTTCTTTTTTTTCTCTTTCTTTTTCTCTTTGTTTTTATCTTTCTCTTTTGCTTTCGTTCATTCGATTGTAGTAGGGTTAGCCAGACTTTATATCGTTTATTACTACTGTAATAACGTGCGTCGAGGATCCTTGATTGATATCACTATGGTAGATTTCGTTTTGTTATCTATAAGAAATATTCTTGCCGACGTTATCGTATATATTGTGTGTAATGAAAATGAAACCTTTGCTTTGAAGTCGTTTTTCCTAATTCGTTTTTCCTAATTCAGAAACTTTATCTTTTATTATTTTTCTTTTTCTCTTGTTTTTTTTTTTTTTTTTTTTTTTTGACGTTTAATTATTGTGCGATAAATGAACAACGCCGTTAAAAGTGTCCACGAGACTTTGATATCGATATCAAAAATTTTCTCACGATACGTCGGAACGATTACACGAATTAAAATTCAAGATTGATTACCTAAATATTTCTAAAACTTTGTTATTATTCCTATTTGCGTTGAATTATTAGCGCCTAAACCGAGTAATATTTTTCCGAGAAGATTATTTTTCGCAAGCAAGTCAAGATTATTTCCGATTGATAGGCAATTATTAAATGAAAAACAAAAAGAAGAGGAAAGAAAAAAAAAAAAATACAGGCAGAGATTTAAATACCATCTTACAAACTTTTCCCCCGTATATAACATAATTTTTATTCGCGTTTAATCATTACCCCCAAAAAGGAAGAAGACAGACACACGGGGAAATTTCAAGAAAGCTTTTCTTTCAAGAGATATGTGTGTAGTATCACAGGAACGAAGAGTAATCGAGTTTTCTTGTATGCTTGATGGTTCGTTGCTAAACGTGAAGGAAGAGAATAAGAGAAAGACAGAGAAAGATAGCGAGAGAGAGAGAGAGAGAGCAAGAAAGAAAAAAAGAGAGAAAGCAAGAGCAAGAGCAAGAGCAAGAGCAAGAGCAAGATGGAACGGATAGTATACGAGGTTAGTTAGCCCACCTCGTGCATTGCATATTAAAAATATTCAAATGCCGACGTGGAACGGCGCAGACCGTGTCGGAATTTACGAGGTGTACGGGCGCGATAGTGCAAATTATGTTTATGAAACAATGCACCGACCACCATCCCTCTCTTTCTTTCTCTCTCTCTCTCTCTTCTGAGCCGAAGCTCATCGCTTATATTTCTGTACGGATAGTAGTGGCTCGTTGTTGCGTTATAAGCTCTTGTGTATAGTAGGAAGGGCAACTCTTATTCGAAGCAGCCACCGACAATAGCGTCCTCCTCTCTTGCATCTCATAGTAATCGCGAAGCGCCTACTATCGTTGGTTCGTTCGTTCCTTCGTTCCTTCGTTCGTTTCTTCGTTGGTTGGTTGGTTCGTTCGTTCGTTGCTTGGTTGGCTGGTTGGTTGGTTGGTTGGTTGGTTGCTTGGTTGCTTGGTTCGAACGTTAGGATGCATTTATGCGGCCCTAGTTGCGGATAAGAAACAACACCGCTCTTACTCGAGCTAGGTCCAATCTTCTTGCCATCTCTCCGTATGTTTGTTCTCTCTCTTTCTCTCTCTCTCTCTCTCTCTCTCTCTCTCTCTCTCTCTCTGTCTTTCTATCTGTCTGTCTGTCTGTCTATCTGTCTCTCTCTCTCTCTTTCTTTCTCTCTCTCTCTCTCTCTCTCTCTCTCTCTCTCTCTCTCTCTCTCTCTCTCTCTCTCTCTCTCTCTTTCGCACTCTTCGATAACATTTGCATGCGAACCCTATGCCCGTTGCATTAGTCGTTGCTGCTCTACTCGCATCACCTCCAGGGTTGCTCGATCGTAAACGACGATTTACATCCACGCGACGAGCCGCTCGTTCGTTCACTTTCTTACTCTTACCTCTCTTTCTCTCTCTCTCTCTCTCTCTCTCTCTCTCTCTCTCTCTCTCTATTTATCTTTTCGAGCCTACCTACACTACATACGTACTAGGCATATACCTATTTATCCCCGTTCAAGAACGATTTCGATCGCTATGATAGCATGGTTTGTCTCGTAAAATTAGCAATTAAAATGAAGAGTCTTGTTTGATACATACAATGATAGTTTGTTAGGTTCACGCACGATATATTCCTTTTTCCTTTTTTTTTTTTTTCTACTTACCCAATATGGGTATAGATAGATATAAGAGACAAGAAAATGTGCTCGCGTGCACATTGGTGTTTCTTTTGTAAGAGAATTTAGATTTCTAATGCTAGTTCTACGTTTTCATACATTCGCATGGAAAATAACGTTTTTGGTAAAATAGAAAGAACGAGAGAGGGAGAGAGAGAACAAAAACGAAGAAAGGAAGAGATATTATTCCACTCGACAGGATTTCGTCAGCGAGAAATTCACTGTGCGTTGCTAACCAAAATGGCGTAATTAAAACATATTTTAATAACGTTATAATTGAAACGTTTTAATTTAACTCGGTGGAATGAACGAAAAGTCGACGAAACTTCTTGTAGAGAAGAATATGCGAACTCTCTTTCCTTCTATCTCTATCTATCTATCTATCTATCTATCTATCTATCTATCTATCTATCTATCTATCTATGTATCTATCTATCTATCTTGTCTCTCTGCTTTGTCTGTCTCTTTAGCTCCTTCATTCTCATAATAAAAAGAAAAAAAATGGCATGAACGAATTTCGCCGACTCTAAAATTCCGTTTGTTCGTTGGAATAAATGGTGAATGCGGATAAAGAAAGAAAGATGTGACATGTTTTCCTTGAACACTCTCAGCTTCGTATAAAATATAAGTTACTCAACTCACGTAATGCTTAAATGTCATTCCCGAGACGTTCTCGTCGCATCATCTCTCTCTCTCTTTCTCCTTCTTTTTCTATCTCTATCTCTATCTTTATCTCTATCGCTGTCTTTGTCTCTGTCTTGACGCATATCGCGTCCTCAGGGCATCCGTGTTACCTCCATGACATCAACTGAGGAAGGCAGAGAAAGAGAGAGAGAGAGAGAGAGGGAGGGAGGGAGGGAGGAAGAGAGAGAAACAGAGAGAGTTTTGAGTTTCTTGGTGAAACAATGAGTGTGTTCGTACGCATGCCTTGACCTCAAAAATTGCCGAGAGCGAGTTTCAACTGCGACCTGGCAAAGGGTGCTTCGTCGTTTGATAGTCGTCTCTTTTTTATTTATTTATTTATTTATTTATTTATTTAATTAGTTATTTATTCATTCATTTTCATTTTGTCTCTCTCTCTCTCTCTCTCTCTCCCTCCCTCTATACCTTTCTCTTTCTTTCTTTCTCAATTTTTTCTCTCCTCTATCTCTGTCAGTGCAAAGCGAGAATAGCACTGTGATAAAAATTTCAGTTGGAACGTATAAGATGATTCATCTCTTATCTAAACTCGTATTTCACTTAAAGAAGAAACGTATTAACGTGATCGTATGACGAGGAATTGATATCTTATTGCGTAAATATCGAACGATATCTATCTATAATGCGAACGAGGCTTTAACATTTCGCGAAGCTTTAATTGATTCGTTCGATATGGGCCGACCATCCATGATTCAAGAGTTCACTTTTATGAAAGCTTCTTTTTTCTTCCTTTTTCTTTTCTTTTCTTTTTTTCTTTTTTTTTTTTTTTTACTATTTCGCATAGAGCGACGAGAATGGTCCTGTCGGGGAAAATGTAAAACGCTTTTATCTAGATTTTTCCAAGCTTAAGCTAAGTTAATACCCACGTAAGCGTAATTTCTTCTCTAAAAGCCGACATTATTTTACTCCAAGCATTCTCGTAAATTTGTCTTACACTTGACGTTTCAACGAGCAAATCGATGCTTTCTCGACGTTCTGGCTAACGGGTTGTCAGGGTCATGAGCGTGTGTCTCTTGTTTGCACGCGACGTTCGTTCGAAAAAGTACAGTTTTAGTCATTTTCTCTCTCTCTCTCTCTCTCTCTCTCTCTCTCTCTCTCCTTCTTTTTCTTTCTTTCTTTGGGTAAAGAATGAAAACATGAAAAGGGTAGGTACCGACGACGTTGCAAAAGAAGAGAAAGAGTAAAATGTTAGTAGAAGAGAAAATTTCAGATCTTCCGTGATGTTGCTGGTGGTGATGGTGGTGGTGGTGGTGGTGGTGGTGGTTGGCACGGTGAAAGCCGAAAATCGGGATTATTTCAGCACGCTCGAGAAAAACGAAGATTTATGATCGCGACGCTCGCGGTGAGAGGATACTTTTTCGAAGAGGAGGAAGAGGTGGGAGGGGGGGGGGAGGTGAAACGTTTCTAGAAGCAGCGGACGTATTTAAGTCGGACAAAGCCTCAGCTCTGCGAAAGTACGCGCGCACGTGCGACGATTTCTTGTTACGCGTATGTGTGTATAATATGTGCGTCTCGCGGTACTTCCAAAGGGCCGACATGCTCTCTCCCTCTCTCTCTCTCTCTTCCTCTCTTTCTCTCTTCTGCCTTTGCACTCTCCTTTTCTTTCTTTTGACCTCTTCTCTTCTCATTGCTCTCTCTCTCTCTCCTCCCCCCCCCCTCTCTCTCTCTCACCGAAATAAATTTCCAGACGACATCGTTTTTTACACACACGGAATTCACACTCCGTTCCACTTTTCCATCGCGACCGCTACAGTTCTCGTCGCGAGAAAAAAGATCTCTCTCTCTCTCTCTCTCTTTCTTTTTTTTTCTCTTTCTCTGTCTCTCTCTTCTTACCAGCTACACCACCCGGCCACCCCCGTCATGAAAAACTTCGTTTTCGTTTGGACGGCTCATGAATAAAATTTTCTCGTTTTCTTTTAACGATGTAAAACTCTTTGTCTACCGTCATTATATTTTATTTTCAAGCGAATAATGTCGATGTGATTGAAAATGGTAACGTCTCGATCATATCAGCGAGACAATGTTTGATTTTTCTTTTTGTTCTTTTCTTTTCTGTTTTCTTTTTTTTTTTTTTTCTTTAAAAAAAAAAAGAGAAAAGAAGAAAAAGAAAGTAACGAACTGTGTGGCGCGTCACGAAGCGAGGTTGAAAGAGCAACAACGGGAGCTGGCAAACTTTCGAACGCGTACGAATCGCGATTCGTGATTCAATTCGTGAGAACGAGTGATTCATCGTCGATCCACGACTGATCCTACGATTCTCGTACTACACGCTCTTTTCCTACGGGTCTTAACTCGGAGAATCTTTGGTTCTTTCTCTATGGTCCCTCTCTATTTTTTGTATTTTTACTTTTTTTTTATTTCTTTTTTTTGTTTTTGTTTCCTCGTTTTAACCTTTCCTCCTTCTCTTTCAATCGTGTCGTCTCTTTTTCTTCTTTTTTTTTTTTTCCTTTTGATTTTGCATGCATGATTAATTCGATTTGATTTCGATTACTTGGATCTTTTTTAAATACCGTGCGAAACATTTCGTATAATTTCGATAAGATCATCCATCTATCTTTCTTTATATATCTTTATAAAAATGTATATATATGTACATTTATAAAATGTAAGCGATATTTTAATTATTTATCATAAATATAAGAAAATAAGAAACTTATATGTAATCAATAACTTCGGGGAATTTGAAAAGATAAGACAAAATAAATACAAGATTGAATTATTTGATAAAAATGAAGATTAATCTTACTAGATATAAGGAATATTAACATGCTAATTAAAAAATGGAAGAACGTGAAAGCGACAACTAAGTTATACGTAACTATAGATACGTATATGAGTATTTGTTTTTTTTTTCTTTTCTTTTTCTGTCTCTTTCTCTGTTTCTTTTTATTATTATTATTATTATTATTATTATTATTATTATTATTATTATTATTATTATTATTATTATTATTATTATTATTATTATTAAAAAAGAATAACTAAAATGAAAACATGGTCATATTAATCTTTTAAAGGAAGTTTTTTGGGTATTTATTTTTTCAATGCTAATAAATTTAATAATAACTATAACAATTACAAGTATGTAGAAAGTGGTAAAGGACTTGAACGAATATGATATAATTGTGACCTTAATAATTAAAGAAAAAAAAAATATTGTAATAACGATTGTAATTAGTATTCATTTGTTAATTTTTAATATATCGATTTATAGAATATATTTAAAAAAAGAGAAAAGAAAATGTGTATGTGTGAGTGTGTGTTAATTCGCCAAATCACTAAAGAAATCGTTTCATATTAAAATTATCCTGATACTCACTAAGATTATTATGATCACTTATATCAGAATTTCGTTAAGATGAATAAAGATTAATAAACTCGAACAAATTTTGATAATCTTTGAAATTTATTATTTAAATCAAAAAAAAAAAAAAAGAAAAGAAAAGAAAGAAAAGTAAAAGAACAATTTTGTGGAGACAACAATTTTGTAGAACGTATAATTTAAAAGTTATGCGAGGCGAGCATGTTAGGTGTCTCACCCTGTGGATTGAATCGAAACGGAGGATTTCCTGTTACCCATTGTCCCTATTTACGAAACAACAATCGGCCTATTCGAAGTCGCCTCAGTGTCTACCTTCGACGGAGATAGAAAGGGTAGATCGACGGGGTAGATAAAAACTTATTACGTACACCGAGTTAATAACTCTCATCGGCCTTATGATCGTTCTATTGTTCTATTAATAACTTGATGAATTGCATCTCGTGAAAAGTACAATCCATAATTTAACACTCGTATCGATTTCAAACGTTTATTAACGAATTATACATCTAATAATAATAAATAATAATAATAATAAATAATAATAATAATAATAATAATAATACTATATTTACAAATATATATAATATTCTAATGATATATGTATATATATATAGATATAATATATTATATATAATTATATATTGTGTATATTATATATATATATATCATCGTATTAAGCGATAAAAATTTAAATAAAAGTAACCGATATCGAAACAATTGTTCTGTATAATTTAACAATTTCTGTTGCGTCTAGATATCTTAATATAAGATGATTACATAGAAAACAGGAGTATGGGTCCACGTGTATTCACGCATACGTATACACATCTATACACACGTACAGTCGTATACAAACAAAACGTTCTAACGAGAGTAGACGGAGATACGGTTAGTGGTAGTGAGATAGCTAGCTTGCAGAGGAAGGGTTGGTTGGTCACAGCTAACGGCGGAAGCTGCCGTTAGAACGGTGAGAAGGAGGGTGGAGAAAGAGGGGACCGGGATCGTGTGGCATTATCATCGCTAATGAATATTCAGTTCTGCTTGGGTTCGGTCATTGGCGGGCTCAGAGCGATGTCGTGACTCCAACTGCGAGTCCCCGTGACGATTATCGCGATTACTCCTGGTAATCGTCGTCGCCTGTTCGATCGACGTCGCTTGAAATTTCCTACCCTCACACATATATATACATACACACCACACACACGCATACATACATACTTTCTCCTCTTTACTTTTTGTTTCCGTGGTATAGAATTTATCATATCTTTTAACATTTCTTCCATTACAAATATACATTATCTCATCGTTTAGCTTAATAATTTTCTTTTCAAATAAATGAAGACATTTTCACGGAATAACTATAATGTAATATCTAGATGTATTTCTTGAATTGTCGTTATTTACCTTGGACATTTTTCTGTAAATATGTATGTGTTATCATAAGCGGAGAGATTTGACAGATTTGGCTAAGTGGAAATATAGTGGATTGTTTTTCTCTCTATTCATTATTATATGTTACTAATAATGTGTGTGTGTGTATCTAATAATATTATTAATAATATATATTATATATATATATCTTATTACTAATATATATATTATATATAAGCTGTACAAATTTTAATAAATAATTAAGGGATAAAGGAATAATGAAATAAGGAAATAAATTTCGAGGATCTAATAGAAAAGTAGAAAATGTCCTATGAATTGAAATTATAATGATTTCTGTTGAAAAAATTATCATGCCAAATCTTATAAATCGTAATTTATAAATTGTATTTTTCTTCTTTGCATAAGAAATATCGATTGAAGGAAGATTAAATCACGAAAGATTCAGGAGAAGAAACTGAACAAGAGAGAGAGAGAGAGAAAGAGAAAGAGAAAGAGAGAAAACTAGGACACACACACACACACACACATAGTTTTACTATAATGCTTTATTACATACAATTTAGAGAAAATAATTGAGAAATAAATATGTAAACACGAAAGAGACGTGATCGTAGAAATCTCTACTTTGCTGTATTTTAATAACGTATTAACCGCGATCGTCATCGACGTCTTACGAGCTTATCGTAACGCGTTTCTAAGCGGTAATCGAGAGAACCGTAAGCCTTCCTACTACCCTTGGTGTCACAGCACTCGAGTTAATTGGCACTTCCTCTTTATCATCGATCACCGATCGAGGCCAAGAATACGCGAGCCCTCGCTTTGAGATAAACTGTTCGTCTTACTCGTTTTATCTTCTCTCTCTCCCTCATACACACACATACACATCTCTCTCTCTCTCTCTCTCTCTCTCTCTTTATCTATCTATCTATCTATCTACCTCTCCGTCCGTCGATTTCTCTCTAACTAACAAGGCTTCTACGCTCGATATATAGATCGATCGAAGAGTCGAGAGAGAGAGAGAGAGAGAGAGAGAGAGAGAGAGAGAGAGAGAGAGAAAGAAAGAGAGAAAGAGAGAAAGAGAGAAAATGTCTTTCCTTCTCTCTCTTACTTACGCATACATGCATATAACCCAATAGCTACGCAACCGTAAGAGGAAGAGTAGTTCGAACGAGCACCCAGGGAAACTTTATTACCAGCCTCTCAAGCCGTTACTCCTGATTTGCATTTGTTATTATAATTGGAAATAATCGATGCTCTCGCGGCGTAATAACGACCAACATGTCGGTATTAGAGTACTGCCGGAAATAGATCAGGATAATTAGTGGCCGTTACGTGAAACAACCTGGCTACCGTTTTGACCAAGTTTTCTTTTCATTTTTATCGGCTATTTCTTTCTTCCTTTTCCTTTCTTTCTTTTTTCTTTTTTCCTTTTTTTTTTTTTTTTTTCTTCTTTCAATTGTCGAGGAACGTTAAACGTCTAACGCGGTTTTCTACCTTCTATGTCATTGGCGGTTGTTATTTTGTTTTATTTTCTTTTCTCTTGCTTTTTCTTTTTTCTTTCTTTTTTTTTTTTTTTTTTTTTTTAATCACGTGTGGTCGATAATTAGCTCTAAAAGTAGAATTTAGGCTGATAGGTTCTTGAACCTCGTGTTGGAACAGGAAAGGAACGCTAAGGGTTTATTTATTTATAAACACGCATACACACACACATATACTGCGCAACCGTAGTTAATGAGATCGGAGGGGGCTATTAAGCCGTGAAAGCGATTAATCGCACCGCAACGCACAGGTCGATCGAAGAGGCTTTACCTTTATGTCGATCCCGTTTGAACTTCCCTTCTGTCGCACGTTTCATTATACTTTTATAAACTCTGGGACGGTGTTTTTCTTCTTTCTTCTTTTTTCTTTCCTTTTTTTTTCTTTTTTTTTTTCTTTTTTTCTTTTTTCCTTTTCCATTTTTTCGCACGTGCGTAGGAAACCAAACCGTCCGCGCGATCCGTCATAAATTTTTTTCTTTCTCATCCAATATACGAAATTATCTATTCCGATCTGTTAAAACTATATATATATATATATATATATATATATATATATATATAAAACTACGTTAAAGAAATATTTTCATAGTCCATAGGTATTAGATAGCACGGAACGTTTAATCTTTCATCGTTTAATATTTTAACAAGCCTTGTTCATTATACGTAATTATTCCTTCGTACCCGTAATTCCAAAGTATTTTTCGACTATCGTTACCGTTATAATTTATACGAAACTTTCTCTCCCTTTTCTACCTCTCCCCATCTCTCTCTATCTTTCTGTATATGTATGTACGTACACGTATGTATGTACACGTGCGTGTATAGTGCATGCACCAACAGAAATCCCTTATCGCGTTTCGCTCGAGCTCGCATTCGCGTGACAAGCGCGTTTTAACTTCAATCTCCCCCTCTCCCATCCCTTTTACACCCCTTCCCTTCTTTTCCCTTTCCTTCTCTTCCCTCTCCACCCCTCGTTTGAAGTTCTCTCGTCGTCCCGTTAGATCTCTCGCATTCCCTTGTACATATTATGACTATGCGACAACTCGTGAAAATGGGGACGAAGTTTTCTACGCGTCTAGTGTTAATTCTAGAACGTTCGAAGATAGAAGGGAGCCAGAAGGAAGGAAGGGAGCAGCCAGTAGAGAAGAGCAATGGCCCTACGGCGCGGTTGCTCCAGTTAACGCGGCCGAGCACTTATCGGAAATTATCAGTGAGACGTAACTTCCATTACCTGGCGAACTGCAGCTCGTTAAGGCCTACCTTCGATGCAGGTTAACCACGTTTGCTGCTTACCTTCCCTTCGATACGTACGAGGACCATTCGGTGTATCCCTTCCTCCCACCCACACCCACTTTCCTTCTTTTCTTTTCTTTTTTTCTTTTTTCTTTTTTGTCTTTTTCTTTTCTTTCTTCTTTTTTGTTTCTGCCAATATTTTCGTTTATTTTATATATATATATATATATTATTTCTATATATATTCTATAATATATATATATATTGTTTATATTCTATATATATATATATTTTTTCATATTAATATTTTATTTTTCTTATATTAATATTTCACGAATTGGTGTTGTTAAGAATTGTTATTCAAAAGTTTGCTACTATTTTCGTCGAGAATTTTTATATCCGATAATTTCTTTTTTTTTTCTTCCTTTTTTTCTTTATTTTTTCTTTTTCTTTCTTTGGGAATTAGCTTCGAAAGATCATTACTTGTTATCTTTCCTCAGCAATATTTCAGTTTATCGAGCGATAATCTCTTCTTTTATCATCGCAATCGAATTTGTATACTTTTCTTTTACTGTTCTCTTCTATTTATTTGCTTTTTCTTTTTTTCTTTTTGTGTTTTCTTCTTTTTTTTTTCGACATAGAAATCGTTTTATGTATCCACATATCCCTCCGGCGATATTTTCGTTTATCGAGAATTACTTCTTTTTCTTTTTTCGTTCTGTTAACAGTTTATCTTACTTTCAGACACAACATTTCGTGCATTTCTTTGGACAAACAAAAACCGTTTTGTGTATCCTATCAGTAGTACTTTTCTTTCTTTTTTAATCTGAATGTTTCAAGAGTTTTTTTTTTTTTTATTGTTATAGAAAATGAATATTTATTGAAAGCTTTGAGACTTTATTTTTCGAAAATGATTTTTATTTTATTACTTCGAAGATAGAAAAATCAAGTTTGTTAGTTTCATTAGACTGATACAGTTAACGAATTAAATACGTCGCGTCGTTAACTTACTTCTTTCTCTCTCTCTTTCCTTTTAATTTTTTAAATATAAATTTTAATCGACATTTACGACCATCACTCGACGTTTATCGTTATATATATATATATACATACACACGATAGGAACTTTGTTGTTACTTCCTCCTTCCTCTTCTTATTCTTCTTCTTGGTCTTATTTGCCTCGGGGAGACAGCAAGTAGTAGTAGCGCGCGTTCCTCTCGATAGTTAACGGCTACGAGCGGTGACTCATGTCGTTTCCATTATCGTGCTTTCTCCTAGGCCAAGTCCTTGAAAAATAATTACACCGCTCGTTTCACGGGCCATCGACGATGGAAAGGAAGGAGGTCCTTCCGACAAATTGAGTAATAAATCGCGTCGATTACTCAGCCTTCCATCCGACATTTTGTGTCCAACCATTTTGCCTTTAGCAGGAGACTCGTTCGAGAATCTTATTGCTTAGTTTCGTATATCATACGTGGTACAGATAACGTTAATTCGATCGTAAGATATATCAAAAAAAAAAAAGAAAGAAAAAAGAAGAAAAAAATATTTCCTTCCTTGTTTTATCTACCGTGGGAAAGGAAAAAAAAAAAAGAAAGAAGAAAAGGAGTCTTCCTGAGACCTATGGTACCCGTCACGGATTGGCAACTTGCTAATGGCTTCCTTTTTCCTTTCGGTGTCCAAGAATTGGAGGAGCTAACAGGAAGAAGAACAAAAGGGTGGTCTACCCAATACCAATGATCTTGCGAATGGAATTTCTCGAGTTTCCCTCGAAACTTGATTAAACCTTTCGCGAATGAAGCAATCTGAAACTTAACGGTATGGTATTCTCGGATGAATGTAGAAGAGTGTTTGCCGAGATCGTACCAATGAAAAGAAATTTTATATTATTTTTGCAGTTTGTTAGAAATTTTAAGGATAATTAATACATGATAATCGTACTTTGATTTATCATGAGACGTTTATTATCAGCTATTCGATATAAGAGAACGAATTCAATTCTCGTAAACTTTCTTTTTAGGGCAATTTATCTGTTTAAAATTAGTTTGCGAATGAAAATAATAAAAGATATTATAAAAGATTTTATGCGATAATTAGACGTTATATAATTTACTAATGACGCAAACGTGTTTCTTATGGTTGTTTATTTGTTAGAACGATGACGTATAAAAATGATAATATTTTATGTAATATGGATTGATAATGTGTCTGTAAAATGTAAGATATTTTAGGATGTTAAATCGATTTAGAAAACATGTTATATTCTGTGTGTATATATATATATATATATATATATATATATATATAAAATTCATTGAAAACATGTATGTCATAAAACATTTCTTGTCAGAAGTACCTATAAATTAAAGCTATAAATTATATATATATATATATATATATATATATATATATTTGAAAAGCATTAAAAACTTTTGAATCATTGAAAACATTTATGAATTTTATTTTTGTCAGAAGTACCTATAAATTAAAGATTCGCCGAACGCATATAATGAACCTATTAACCACGTCATATTTATTTTTGCCAAATTTATATCTACTTTTATCGATTACCTTGACGATTTATTCTTAACTTATTATCATACTATAAAAACAATGGCTTAAACGTTGCCAAAGGATCAAGTAGATATTTGCAAAAAAAAAGATACTCTAAATCGAAAGTTATAAAAAGAGTAAGAAGCAAGTTTCCCATGAAAGGATTACCAATAGAATGCAAGATAATATAATCTCTGTGTGTGTGTGTGTGTGTCTCAGTCTCTGTCTCTCTTTTTTTCAAAATAAAACGTAAATCCATTGGATCGGTTGATCAGGATTTTTCGCGTTGATCCGACCGAAGATCAACGAGCGAAAAACGATCGACTGCGGAAGATAAAACGTTAGCCTTCGGCTTGCTTCGACTTCTCTTACTTGCTGTCTTTCCTCGTTGCTCTCTTTTAAGAGAAGCTAAAACCTCGTAAATCGAGGGTGAACCAGTTATCGGCTATAGGGAGAGTAACCGAGGAAGGGATAGAAGAGAGGGGGAAAGCGAAATGTTAGTTACCCTGGTAAGGTTGGGTAGCGTCGTTGGTATCGGAAGGGTGGCCAGACTCTAACGGCGGTTGGCAGGGTAGATATTCGTTCTACTTTCAGTACATTGCCGGATCTCGACCTCTAATGTATCCGGATATTCCATTGCTTCCATGTGTATATATATATATATATATACAGAGAGAGAGAGAGAGAGAGAGAGAGAGAGAGA
>NC_057705.1:3090504-3113377 GCF_014466175.1 Vespula pensylvanica | reverse complement strand
AGAGAGAGAGAGAGAGAGAGAGAGAGAGAGAGAGAGAGAGAGAGAGAGAGCCATGTATATCCACACATGTTACTTATATCGTACCGGTTCGATCCATTATAGCAAAGCATTGGCAAAAAGTTCTTTACGTCGTGAAACGTCGACTAACACGCGTGCCAGGTAGAGGATCCTTCGATTATCCTTTTTCGAGATTCCTTTGGCTTTATCATTCCTTTCCTTTCTCGCTACCCCTTTATACTCATCCACTCACATCTCCCAGTTCGAATCGATATAACTGCCGAAAGAATTTCGAGAATAGAATACTTTTGTTTGTTCTTGTTATTTTAACGATCTTTGAGAATTGAGGAAAAAGAGAAAGAAAGATGAGAAGGAGAAAAAAAAGAAACAAAATCGTAGATTACGGATAACGAGCAGAGAGAAATATTCTAGATGTTATCTTACGTAGGATTATATCGACGATTTTCATCAAGTAAATCTAAACCGAATCTAATAGGATGTAAGAGGGACGACGAGTTCAAGTCGATCGAACGAAACTCCATTCTACTTGTCTAATCTCACGGTACTTAGGGTTAAGTACCGATCGTGGAAATACTATCTTTCTCTTTCTTTCTTGGTATCGGATAATCGCGCGTTCGCTTGATGGATGACCCCGAGGCTTTTAAACTATTTTGTCCGGTCTTAGTGTGAGTTTCATGTAAAAAGCACGAAAGATATATATATATATACACACACACACACAATCTATATATATATATCTGTCTAAATATCTACGTACACACACACACGCACACACATATATCGAAGGTGCAAAAGAAGAAGGTAGTAGTAGTTTCGGTTTTAAGTTGAGAGCCTCTTGCTCGCTCAAACCCGGCTGTCGCTGTTGGTAGTTCTTCTCTAGGTGAGAGTTCGAGAGGGAGAGATCGCAAGAAACATTATATATATATATATATATATATATATATATATATATATCTGTCTCTTTCTTACAGACTCCGAGACGGGCTATCGATTTTTCTTCGTCTTCGTCTAGTAGCACGTCGCGTCATTGTCGTTGTAGGTAACTCGTCGAGCTTCGATTCGTAAGATTCTTCTTCTTCTCTTTTTCTTTCTTTTTTCTTTCCTTTTCTTTTTCTCGTCGCCTTAAGGCTAGGAGGGTGAGAAGTACGAGACCGATCGAGGGAGAAACGAATCGCGATGGTGAAACGCGCGAGTTTCTCGTCGATCTTTCAACGTTCTCGTCGTTTTTTCGTCGGAGAAGTAGAAGAGAGGGGGGAGGGAAGGATAGTAAAACGTATTTCTCGTAGGTACGACCCAATTCCAACGAGCCACTGTCCAACCGAGTCAACCTTATCCGTGCGAGTTAGTCGGACTTTCTTAACAGCAAACTTGACGCTTACAAGTATCTGTGCATGTATGTGTGTGTGTGTGTGTGTGTATCTACGCGTACGTTTCGACTTCGCATCACTTTCTTAGACTTTTTTCATTTTATTTCTTTGGAAGAGTATAGCTAAAGACTTCTCTCTCTCTCTCTCTCTCTCTCTCTCTCTCTCTCTCTCTCTCTCTCTCTCTCTCTCTCTCTTTCTCTTTTTGAAAAACCACGACCAAATGAACATCGCTCGTCGTACGAGTTTCTTTCGATTTAAGTCGAGCTCCTCGACACGCAAGTTCCTCTTTACGAGAAGAAAAACAGTAGATCTCGTGCGTTAATGTTTTAATCCGTTAGAGAAGGAGAATCCTTATAAAGCTTTCTCGAGCAATTTAAAATTAATCTCATCGCGAGGAAGAATACAAGAATTAGAATTAATGGGTAATCATTCAGAGAGAGAGAGAAAGGGGGGGGAGAAAAAGAGAGAGAAATAGATTAAATTTCGTGAACGTTTATCCCTCAAAAAGAAAATATATAAAGCGTAAAGAAGGGAGAATCGTAGAAGGGAAGAGAGGAGAAGGGAGAAGGGTATAAGTACTACATTTGCCTCGTCGAAGGTAGAAAAATTCTCTTTATGGCGGGTGAGTACAAATTTCTTGTAGACGGTTACGACGGTATGTTCGATGACAAGACTATCATCCGGATAAGAGCAACCATAAAGCGTTTCAAGGCGAAGTAAAAGGGTTTTGCTTTTATCTAAGCGGTCGAAAAAGGCAGCCGGCCGTTTTCACTCGCACGTATCCCTTCTTGTGTCCTTCTCTTCATCCCTGCGTTCTATGACGTTCAGTTCGTCGTGTGTCATCGAGTGTGTATAAAGAGAAAGAGAGATAGATGGATGGAGAGAGCGAGACACACACATACATATATATATATATATATACACAGAGAGAAAGAGAGAAAAAGAGAGGTAGAGATAGAGATGGAGAAGAAGGGAGAGAGGGCGTACGCTCAAAGGGTCACGATAAAAAGAGATATTGAAAAGTTACGGCTAGCATCGGGGGTCTCTCTCTCTTTCGGAACGCCTCTCGAAACGCCTCTTGAAGCTCTACACTACCGTACCAACGTTATATTCCCTCACGAGGATGGTCCTGAAGAGGGAAAGAGAAAGAGAAAGAGAAAGAGAAAGATAGAGAGAGAGAAGCAGCTACGCATCATGCGGATATAACGCGCACTTTGGGTACTTTTCTCGGGGTGTTTCTTCTTCCTTTACGGACCCTACCTACCTCCCTTTTCTCCAAACGAGAGCGTCGTAAAAAAGGAGCAAAAGAAAAAAGTAAAGAGAGAGAGAGAAAGAAAAAGCGAAAGAGAAAGAGAGAGAGAAAGTATTATCAATAAAATGTGATGTTACTTCATGGACATTCAGCGATATCAAATCTATTATACGACGATACGTAACTATGAATGAGTTACTCGCTTTAGGGTAATGTTATATCTCGATAAACGTTACAAACGTTTGCCAATGGCCGACGTTCGTCGAAACGAAGTTAGCTTCGTAGAACTGATAGAAGGATAGGGGAGGGACGTACACGCGTACACATACACACTTTGAAACAGGACAGGTTCTTTTTTCTTTTTTTGTTTTTTTTTTTTTGGCGTCACCGAAGTAAGAAAAAGTGGCTGAGGTAGAAAAGAGAGTTGGGTGGAGAGGGGGTAAACAAAAAAAAAAGTATGAAAAAAAAAGAATAAAAAAAAGAAAAGAAAAGAAAAGAAAAGAAAAGAAAAAAGTAGAAGAACGAAAGAGAGTGTAGGAACTTTTGCTAGACGCGTCGTCGACGTCGTCGTCGTCGTCGTCGTCGTCGTCCCTGTTTTCTCAAGTAGAGTCTTTCGATCGGCTCGGCCAAGTCTTTCCTTCTTCGAGTTCTCTACGGCAAGCCCTCCGGTGTCATAATACGGTATTCCCTGCGAGCACTGGCCCGCCCTAATGGAGTTTGCGTGTAAGAGTGAGACAGGCTCGAAGCTTGGCGTATAGAAGGTGCTAGAGAGATGAAGGGGGAAGGAGGAAGAGGGAGAATGCGATGAAGGTGGGAGGAGGTGGAAGTAGGGATAGGGGGAGGACGACGTGACGTAGCGACCGAGGGTTGTATGCTCTTCGTTCATGTTTCTCTACTCTCTCTCTCTCTCTCTTTCTCTTTTTATCTTTTTCTCTCTTTCTCTCTCTCTCTCTTGTTCTATCTGTCTCTCTCGTTCTCCTCTTTCTATCCTATCCCTTTTGTCGTGAGTAGGGATGGGGCGCGTAAAACGCTGCGAGCGCTAATTTTATTTTGTGTTAGCGGGACGCTTGGCTACGACGACGACGAGAACGAAGACGAGGACGTCGTTAATGGTTGAGCTGCCGACGCTTCTCTTTGTCTCTCTCACTCTTTCTTTCTTCCTTCTCTCTCTCTCTCTCTCTCTCTCTCTCTCTCTCTCTCTCTTTCTCTGTATCCATCTATATATATATATATCTCTTTCTCTCTCGTACTCTCGCGCGTGAAAATACTTTTGTACCATCTTTCTCTCTCTCTCTCTCTTTTTGTTTTCCTCTCTTTTCTATCCATACTTTAATCGATAGAGAGACGAAAGTTGATAAACAACATCTCCCTCTCTCTCTTTCTCTCGCTCTCTCTCTCTCTCTCTCTTATTTTTTCTTTTCGCCTATCTGTCTTTTCCTTCGAACATAGTCGAAAGGTAAGGTATGAGAGAACGAACAGCGTTCAATATTTAACACGTACCAGTGAACAAAATGAATTACTTGTGCTGCTTGCGATAAAGTCGAGTAGACGACGGAAAAGAGAAAAGAGGGCCGAGATGATATCTCGAAGGGAACTGGAATGATTGAGCTTAAGTGAGAAAAAGGTAAGAGAGTGGGGTGAAGGTAGAGACAGGGAAGAGGTGTACCGAGTGGAAGAAAAAGGGAGAAACGAGTGGAAGGGGGTGGTTAAGGAAAATGGTCATCATTTTCCTGTCCTTTCTGTTTCCTTTTTTTCAATGATAGGTCGTTGAGAAAAATACCTTGAGATAAAAATGGAATGTACTGTATCAGCGTTGATACAAAGAAATAGAAAAGAAAAAGAAAAAGAACGGAAATAAAGATCAAAATAAAAATCAAAACAAAAACAAAACAAAAATTCCATAAGTCATTACGAGGAAGTACAAATGGAATCTCCTTGGTTTATCGGTGATCCGACTCTTTCGAAAACGATTACGACCGTCGATTTCATTCGTACGTTCTTATTTCGTAGAAATGTTACACGTTACACTCGTTATCGCTAGCGATAATGAGTAATCGAGATACATACCTTCGTAGAAATATCAAGAGCGATAATAACGAGAGCACGTATGGGAAAGACGGCAAAAAAGAGAAAGGAAAAAAAAAAAAGAAACAAGAAAAGAAAAAAAATAAAAGTATGCAGCGATATGGTAAAGTTGTTTGTTTGCTGCTTTTTTTTCTTTCCTTTGTTTTTACTTTCTATTGTTTTTCTTGTTTCTTTAATAATATTTCGTATATCGTATCGCACGCACTGCTTTGTAGTATTATCTTTGGAATACGTCCAAGTCTTCTTATTATTTATTGTTCCTCTTGCGCGTTACGATACGTTGTTAGATATATAAAACAACGCGTACGGGGTTAGAATAGAAGAAAGATAAAGGTATAAAGTAAGGAACAAATGGAGGATTCCAAAGGATCGACTCCGACGTTTCTCTCGCTACTCGGAGAGGAACGATAGGCTTACACTCTCGCCCACTCGATGCCAAGCCGTCCTGTTTTCGTCGCGTTTTCTCTTTCTATCTCTTTCTCTCTCTCTTTTTCTCTGTATCTTTCTATCTCTCTTCCTCGTCTCTTTACTTTTCGTTTCCCAGCGAATTATACTCGGTGGCCGACATCGGCGGTAAGTAAGATCTCTTGGAGTGTTATTTTCGCCGAGGCAAGCTTCGCCTCTCCTTTACTGGCGTTAGTATTTTTATAGCTAAAGAGAGAGAAAGAGAAGAGAAAGAAAGAAAGAAAGAAGCTTCTCTACTAAAGCTCTCTTCTTCTTTCTTAAAGCTCTCTCTTCTTACCTCTCGTCTACTCGTATATACGCCTATATGCGTGTCCATCTTTACTTACCTCTCTTACCCTCTCGCCTATCTTCTAAATTATGACAGTCTCTCCTTCGCGTCTTCGTACACGTACCCGCGTGAAAGTAAGAAAGTAAGTAAGAAAGTGCCAGAGGCTATATACAGTTGCCAGCTCAGCCTGGAGATATCGCTCGAGGGTGCGTTACGTGAAGAATTTAAGCATCTCTCTCGCACGGCTACAAGACTCGAAGAGACTCGAGGTAATATATATCTAGAGAGGAAAGCTCCTCGAGATCCGATTTCGACTTATCTCTCTCTCTCTCTCCCTCTCTCTCTCTCTCTCTCTTTCTCTTTCTCTCTTTTTCTTTTTCTTTTTAACCCTCATCCTCCCTCTCCCATCCTGCTGTTTTTCTTTTATATATATATATTTTTTTATCTTTTATTCTTCTTTTTTCTTTTATATTTTTTTCTCCTTTTTTCTTTTTCTTTTCTTTTCTTTTCTTTTCTTTTCTTTTTTGTTTTTTTTTTTTTTATTTTTTAACTACTAAACAAAAACTCATTCGAATTTCGTCGTTCCGTGACATTTAATTCGCGTATATACTTGTACCTAAATACGCGAATCGACGATAATTTAAGAAAATTGCTTTTCCGTTTTCAATCTGGAACTCGTTATCGATTCGATCGTTCGTAAAGATCATTTTTCTTTTCGTGGATTTTATCGAAATGTTGTTTTTGTAATCGTTACTGCAAACTCCTCGGTATATCGAAGATTCAGGAGAGGAATTGAAGGATAATATGTAAAGAAAATAAGAAGCGAGTTCTTTGAGATATTTGAAGAAATTTTTTGCTATTTCATACTTCGTTTTATTTATTTGAATTATTTATTTATAAATTATTATTATATTTTAATCTATTACACACACACACACACACACACACACACACGCGCTTACTTTTATACACATATATATTCTATAGTTTACTAATTACTATACCTTATTAATTATTCTATCGTTCTATTAATTATTTTATATATTCTTATTTATATAAATTAACTTATGAGTTGATCAAACTGCGTTTCAAGAAACGTGACATGTTTAAATAAAACGATGATACTTAGTCGAGTTGAGATCGTAATCTTCGACAGATACCTGTCGATTAGATTAAACTTAGAATTCCTTTATTCCTTATCGTAAATTCTAACTTACTTAAGCGCACGTAACATATAAAAGTTGTTCTCGATTACTTTATCTTCTTTTTTTTCTGTTTTTTTGTTCCCTTTTTCTCTCCTTTCTTTTTCTTCGTATTTTTTCTGGAATTATATGAAAGATTACACTCAGTGTATTCGCACTTTATCGAATATTTCTTAAAATTTCTCTTTTAAAGTTCAACGATTTCCTTTTTATTATTATCAAATAAATCGGTATTAAACATTGGAATGATATAGAAATACAATGATAAAGCAAAAATCGATGAAAGAAAACGATACGCCGTGGCAAGGTAATATCAACAATGAATCATATAATACGTCATAATGTAAACCGCGGGTATCATAAGTATATAAAATAAAATTACATACAGATACTACTACGACGTATGGTGTATCATACTTACTTACTTACTTATTTACTTACTTACTTACTTACTTACTTACTTACTTACTTACTTACTTACTTATCGGTCACCCTGACGATTTAAAGTAAATTGGCCTCCATTTATTCTACTTGCTTGCCATTCCTGCCAATCTATGACCCTGTCGTACTTCTTATCCCTCTAACACAACGGCATTTACTTACATACATACCTACTGTAAATATGACAATCATATGTGTATACACTGCGTTCCGATTCGAAAGAAATCCAAAGGTGCGCGCGCACTTGACGCAACACACTTCGTGTTTACTCAAAGAGATATCGCGCGCGAGCCGTTTAAACCTTAACTCTCGTGTCATGCGTATCGAAAAAGAGAGCGAGGTGTAGTGGAGAGGGGAAGGGTGGGGAGATAGGTTTGGATGGAGGGGTGGGAGGAAACAGAAAGATATATATATATATATAAAACTACGACTTCATCCATGGACTCGTAGAAACTCGTTCCTATTCCTTTACGAAAGAGAGGGATGAAGAGAGAGAGAGAGAGAGAGAGAGAGAGAGAGAGAGAGAGGAGAGAGGAGAGATGTTATCGAGTCTGAAATCCAAGTCCTCCTTGCGATAAGAACGACAAAGCGTTTATGCAAATGTTTGGATAACGTTGCACGACTCTTTGCTACCAGAACGCCGCTTCTATGCAAATTCCATGTCGACCTTTCTTTCTTCCGAGACTTCCGAGAGCCGTCGAGTAAAACGAGATTCAACACTACGAGAAGCCATCTCGCCGCCCGTTTCTTCTTTTTCTTTAAGTATTAACCGTTAATTGTGCAATAATAACGTTTAAAGTGGTATTAATTAGTTAGACTGAAACAATTTGTTTATTCGGATTTTTTTTCTTTTTCTTCTTTTTTTTTTTTTTTCATTCGGTTTATCTTATCGTCGATTAGTCATATGAAGTTTTTAATTCTTTTCCCGTAATTAACTCGTTCGAATGGTCATTATTAATTTGTAAATTTTGGGTAAATGAAGGATAGTTATATTGTCATCGTTTTCACGTTAAACTTTGGTGCTTATCGGAAGATCTTGTTTTTATTATTCTTGTAGTCTTTCTTAAATATTACGATTTTTTCTTTTTCATTTTTTCTCTTTTTTTTTTTTTTTGTAATATTGATAAATAGTCATCGATAACAATTTTCTACGGTATTTAATGTGTTATTGTTATATAAGTTCGTAAGTGTTTCACTGGGAAAAGAAAAAAAGAAATAAATAAATAAACAAACAAATAAAAGAAAGGAATAGATGAAACCTCAAGAAGTTAAAAAATTGATCAGCTATCGCAAAGCTATCAAACTTCGGACGTCATTTCTACAGTTGCTTTTCCAAACGGAAGCCAATCGAAAACGCAGCAGACTTACGTATAAAACTTGTATCGGTTCGCGATAGCAAATGCTTTTTTTTTTTTTCTTTTTTATTTTTATTTTTTATTTTTATTTTTTTCTTTATTTTGTTTTTGAAAAAAGTTTCAGAGAAGAAGAGTATAGATATACATAGTAGTCGATCGAGACGAGTTCAAAGCTTATCGAGATAGTGCTCGAGATAGAAAATGAAACCGGATGGAGAAACGTTTTCGTTACGTGTGGTAGAATATAGTTTTCGAATTTGCTACGAAAGTTTTTACAAATGAAAGAAAAAAAAAAAAAACAAAAAAAGAAGAAGAAAAGAAATTATGCGTTTCGATATTTCGTACGTTTAGTTCGACGTTAGTTAAAATATATAAGTGTGAAAAATTATCATTATCTTGATAGCGTTCGTTCTTGTCTCGTCTACGAACGATAATGTGTTCAGCGTTTTGGAAGAAAGATCGCACACCAAACATGGATATTACTTTAAAACGTTCGTCAATGACGCACGAACGAAACTACGAGTATTACGTGAGCAAAGTACATATGTACGTAACCGAGTAAACACGTGAAAAAAAAAGAAAAAAGAAAAGAAAAGAGAGAGAGAGAGAGAGAGAGAGAGAGAGAGAGAGAGAGAGAGAGAGAGAGAAGAAAAAAGAAAAGAAAAGATCCAGTTAGATATTACATAATTAGATTTTGATGAACTTGCATATTCTTCCTGCATTTGCGTTATCAATTTGATATTTATTCTTACGTAAAGACGTAAGAGTATTAAGTATTGGTTATATGTAATTTACGATTGTCCTTCAAGTTTCGTGAGTTGGTTGCAAAGGAAAAAAGAAGAAGAAGAAAAAAAAAAGAAAAGAAAATAAAGAAAATAACAACAGCAACAACGATAACAACAACAATGAATACAACGTTTTACGAAAGGGATCGGACACTGGGGGAAAAAGACAAAAAGAAAAGAAAAGAAAAAAAAGAGAAAAGAAAGAAAGATAACGAAGATTCGCTCGATGGATAGCGGAAAAGCCGATGGTAGAGAAGAAAAAGAAGTAAAAAAGGAGGTAGGAGGGTGGGAGGGAGGAGGGAGGAGGGATGAGAATAGAAAAGAGAAGAAGAAGAAAGAAGAAAATCGAGGACGGAATTGCTTCTCCATCTCGGCACCGAGTATTATTTTTTCTTTTCTTTTTTTTTTTCTTTTTTTTTCTCCCACTCTCACCCTCACCCATGACCCCTTACCCACTACCCCCGTCCATTTACTTCTCCTCGTCCTACCTCTTCACGCTCGAGGCCGTTCATAGGACTCTGGGTATTTCGATCTTTTATAGAAAACTGTTATTGTATATCGCATAAAATATATAGATTTCGACAAATGTCGGTTTCTCGTTCCCCATTCGGAAAACATATATTACCATACGGACGTGTTTTTAACGAAGGAAACTTATTTTCCGACTTGTAATGAAAAGTAATTTAGAAAGAAAGAAAGAATCGTGCATTCAATATTTTAATTGAACGCCATCCGTACCGTATACTACCATACGATTTCTATTCGAGACGAATGTTAACAAAAAAAAAAAAAAGAAAGAAAGAAAGAAAGAAAGAAAGAAAGAAAAAAGAAAGATGAAGAAAAAAACCGCGACGAGATTCTTTCATCTCCGCCATTTTGTCTTCTCTGGCGATGGGAAACAAAAAGAAAGAAAGAAAGAAAGAAAGTAAAAGAAGAAGAAAATAGTATATATATCCACTAGTGGTGAAAAAAGTAGCTGAGAAAAAGAACTCCAAACGTTATCCAGTCAGCCAAGAGGCAGCCGTGTAAACAAAGAGAGAGAAAAAAAGTAAGAGAGAGAGAGAGAGAGAGAGAGAGAGAGAGAGGAGAAAGAGTGGAAAAGGAAATCCGAAAAGGTGGACACAAAACGAAAAGAATCGCGAGGGTTGGCTACCCTTCTGTTGCCTACTTAGACCCGCACGCGTACGTACGTACATACCTTGTCGAGAAAGAGAAAAAGAAAGAGAAACAGACTGGTTGAAAGAGGAATGAAAAAGAGAGAGAGAGAGAGAGAGAGAGAGAGAGAGAGAGAGAGAGAGAGAGAGCGAGAGCGAGAAAAAAAGAAAGAGAAAAAAAAAGGTCTATATAAGGAAGGAAAGAGAATGAGAGGGAAGGAGGAAAATAAAGGTACGGGCAAACCAACCCCAGGCACAGTCACATCAAAGGCGCCATGGACGAAATAGGAAAGCTGCAAATGCGCGAAAAAGAATGGGTTAAAAACCCGAGGCGGCAGGGGCAATGCAGCCTCTGGCCCCTTGTCTACCCTTCCTCTTCTACTTGGTACATTCCCTCACCCTCCTCTCCTCTTCCTTCAGCTTTCCAACCCTCTCCTCCTATCCCATCCCCCTTCTACCCGGTCCTTTTCACCTAGCTAACTTGGAGTGGAGAACAGCTTCGCGATGGTTGTGGTTGTACTGGTGGTTCCGGTGAGAGGGCCGAGAGGGATGACAGGGGTGAGAGGGGTGAAAATAAAGGAGAAGAAGCTGGGATTCCGGTAGAAAACTTTTCGAGGACGTTGAAGGACCTTAAATGAAAACATTCCGCCCTCAAAGCAGCACCCCTCCAGAGGACACGGTGCTGCTCTCTTTTCGATTAACGCGCTTTTCGCGTTCTTCTCTCGCGATTATATACTCTTTCTATGTTTGCCCATCCAAACTCTCTCCATCTCTTTCTCTCTTTCATTCTTCCTTTTTAGGAAGATTTTTTAAAACTCGTCTCAGTCGATGGACCATGATAATCGTTAATATAATTCCTTGATTTTTACGATGATCGCTGAGGATTCATTTGATTGTTAATCGTTTTATTATTCTTTATTTTAGGATACTTTTAAGATATATTTCGTTAGTATTATAATAAATACTGGCATACATTTGCGGCTATAAATTCTTTAAAGTGATAGAATCGATGATAAATTCTTCTATTTGTGTTTATTTGTATCTTCTATTTGTATCGTGTTTATATGTAATGAATATGTGTGACGAGATAGTATTGATAGTTATCATATCGCTTAATTATTTGTAAATACTAAAATTTGTATATACGCGCGCGCGCGCGCACGTGTGTGTGTGTATAAATACAAGATTGAAATATATTATTAAAATTGAAAAAGAGAAGATAAGAAAAGAAAACTATATAAAGATTTGTTCGAGCGCCACGTTTCGATTTATTTACAAAATGAAATGTTTCGAGTATCTTTATATCCATACTAACATATTTTGATTCATATCTATATATATATATAAACGTATATGCAAGCGAACTGGTATCATACATATTACGAATAATTCAATATGATAATTCCACTTAATGGATATTTAATTTTATCCGTTTGAATATAAAACAACTTATCATTAAATGGATTAACTTCAGTTTTCATTATTTACAAATAATCATGGTACGAGAAAATTGACATTGCATTGACTTTGATAAATATTTCATATAATAAAAATTATTAACGTTCGTTGATATTTTTATCAAATGTAATAAGATTTAAGAGATAACATTATACATACATACATACATACATACATACATACATACATACATACATACATACTACATTCACATACATAGATATATAAAATAATAATAATGGAAATTTGATCGAATAGAAAGAAAACTCATCGCATATGTCATTTATGGTTTACAATCGTGGATATAGTTTTTGTTCGTCACGATGAATCGTAAGCTCTTGTAATTTTTGAAATTCGCAATGACGAGTCGCAATATCGCAAGTTTGATTCGACGAAGCGTAGGCTTGCCTGCAAGAGCGTTCGTTTCATTCTCATTACCAGAAGTAGCGTCGAGGAGAAAGAAAAGAGGGACGACTTCAAATTGGCGCAATTACGACTTTAAACGGCTCTCATCCTCCCTCTTCCTCTTTTCCTCCTTCTTCTCCTTCTCCACCTCATCCACCTCATCCACCTCATCCTCCTTTTCCTCTTCCTCCTTTTTCTTCTGTGCTCTTATAGCCCTCGCTATTCTGTGTCTCTTCGTGCCATCCGAGTTACGGAGCTTTTCTACTAGATTGTTGCTTTAAACTTTCATCCGTCTAAAATCCGTTAACTTTTCTACGACTCCCTCCGAGTGAGTCATTTATTTTACACAGTACATATTTCATTTAATACTTGAGATCTTCGAGTACTTTCATATACTAACATATATTTTGTTATTGACAATGAGACAAAAAAAAAGAAGGTGAAAAAGAATGGAAGAAAGACGTCGCTTTTTTCTTTTTCTTTTTTCTTTCTTTCTTTCTTTCTTTCTTTCTTTCTTTCTTTCTTTTTTTTTTCTTTATGGCTAATTAAACGACAAAGGCATAACGTTATAAAAATGAAGGTTCAGTAAATAATTCAATTGTTTGTTCTTCATTCTTGGTACGTAACGATAATATATATGTATGCATGATGTTATGGGAATTATGAAGATATATAAAAGCGACGAATCAATAATTCTTTTTTTATTCTTGCTTTTTTTTCTAAACAATAATATTATACGTGGGTATAATAATAAAGAATATTAATTAGTTGGTATATGTATATACACATACATATATGCGTGTATATATATATATATATATATTTGTACTAGTAATTTGTTTTATTATGTAAAAGATTGTAACAGATAATTACCTTACGTATACATAATCGATGCCTGTATATGCGTACATAATTGTTTCATTATTATTCTAATGATATTCATTTGTCGAATAATTGTATAGTTCCATGTAAAATAATATCGAAATTTATGATTTGCTTGCTTATAGCTTTGATTTTGCGAAGACAAACAATACTTTCAGTAATAATTTCTAGCGTATATGTAATAATAGAATATTTGTCGTGTTCAACATATCGAACGTGGTCCGTCATATGTTTTCGTTAACCCTTAAATTCATGAGAAATTAAATTACCAACATATCGATTGTTTAATATAGTTTACATGCGCAACTTAATTCATTAAATTTAATAAAAAGATAAAGGATAAAAAGAAAGTAAAAAAAAAAAGAAAGAAAGAAAGAAAGAAAGAAAGAAAGAAGAAAGAAAAGAATAAGTCAAACAAAACAAAATAAAATAAAATAATATTTAAATTTACTTCCATGCTTTTCATCTGATTATTTTTACACGCGATAGTTGAGTATAATATAATTTTAAGTAACAAATTTCGAACGAAAGGGAAACAAAACAAAAAGTATAAGTAAAGAAATAAAAAAAAAAAAATCGCGTCAATTGTAAGGGTTAAACAGATCGAAAGAAGGATTAGAATCGTCAAAGGAACGGATGGAAAGCGATTAGAACACGTGTCGTTCCACGACATGTCGTTAATCTTTCATTTCCAGGGGTTCCCACGACACCGGAAGTCGATTCTGCCGATGTCATTGCCTGATAGTCGTTGCGACCAAACTATCTCGAAATTGGTTCGACGAAATAAACGAGACTTTTCTTCTAGACGAGTAGGTATGTGTGTATATGCGCGTATATGTGTATACATGTATATACACACACATTATACACATACATTTTGTCTCATGTGTCTCTCATCGATTCGTCTCTTACCGCGTGCATTTCCTTTTCGATTGTTTCGACACGAATACGTACATACACATACACAGAAAAAGAGAGAGACATGTACATGAGCATGATTATACATATACTCATACGATTCAAGAAAAGAAAAGAAAAGAAAAGAAAAGAAAAGAAAAAGAAATAATAATAAAATAAAACAAAAGGAAATAAAAAAAGAAGAAGAAAAAATGGAACGGGTGTTTGTCTGTAGAAATGAAACATTCAGGAGAATCGTAGATTCTCTGTGTATAAAAGAAGAAGAAGAAGAGGAAGAAGAAGAGGGTATGAAAGAGAAAAAAGGAACGATACGCGGAAAGCCGCAGGAGCATTCGAGCATGGAAGAAACGGATCATAAAGAAACGTTGTCGTCGTTGTCGTCGTCCTCGGCCTCTGCTTCTGCAGTTCGCGTGCGACATTATTTTTTCATTTTCAACTTATCCTTTGCTTTCGTCGTAGGAAGCTCGAAAAAGCCGAGTGGTAGAACGAAGGATATGATACATATGTATAAACCAAGTGCAGTGTGCCAATTCTAGAAATCCTGCCGTTATCTCAGTGCAAAGTGTGTGGAAGGAAGAGGAAACGATGAGAAAACAAAGAGAGAGAGAGAGAGAGAGAGAGAGAGAGAGAGAGAGAGAGAGAGAGAGAGAGAGAGAGAGAGAGAGAGAGAGAGAAGTAATAAAAAAGAAAGAAAAAAAAATAAAAATAAAAATAACCTTTTGTAATTCAAAAGCATTGTTTTAAGTAGTATGTCTCTTAGATATATCGAATATCTCGAATATTTCGTACATTAACGAAAATGCTTGCTAGAACGAATCGTACATGTACGATTTGATAAACGTCATATTTCATAGTTGGTCAGTCATCGCATTCTTTCTTTACAGTCGAATAATAACAGTGGTGGTGGTGGTGGTAGTGGTGGTCGTTAAGGTGAAAGTTGGAAATCGTAGATATCGCCAAACTGCCAAAACTTTCTCGGTTAGTACGAGTTCGATGCACTGGCGCACTTCAAAATCACTGTAGTGGCAAGGTGAGCGTGCACGCGCATTTACATACATAGATACATGTGTATATATATATATATATATATATATATATATATATATGTATGTATACGTATATAGATATAAACGTACCGGATAACGATCACATATCTATCGTAGATATTTACCTATCGTATCGATACGAGACACGCTCGAACTTTGGCCGAACCTTCGGAACTCGAGTTTGGTCCCGGTGGTCGATCTCTCCCCGTTTTTCATCGGTTCCAGTCAATAAAGCGCATTGCTCTTGTTTTGCCTTTGGCTGACCACGGCAGCACTCTCTTCCGTTCTTTTACTTTCCAACTACTACCTTCTCGTTGCTTGTTTTTCCCCTTTTCTTCCTCTTCGTTTCTCATCCTACCACTCAATCTCTATCCCTCTCTCTCTCTCTCTCTCTCTCTCTACTCTTTTTCATTTTTGAAAGCTTCATGGAAAATATGTCACGAAAATATAGGCGAATCATCATCAAAAAAAAAAAAAAAAAAAAAAAGAAAAAGTAAAGGAAAGAAGAAAGAAAGAAAAGAGAGAAAAAAACGGAAGAAAAAAGGAAAATTAACAAAAAAAAGCTAATAGGTCGACGAATCGTTTTTACGTTACGTTAAAGGATAGCTCTCTCTCTCTTTCTCTCTCTCTCTCTCTCTATATATATATATATATACATATACATATACATACACACATATATGTACATATATGTATGTACATAAGTTCGTATTGGGCGAATGAATAAAATTGTCGTCCGAAGGTCCACAACCTCGATCGATTTACAACGTCCAAGACGTTCCGTACACGGAAGTCTCCTTCTTATTGCCACGAAAAAGAGGTTTCGCGGAGAAGAGAGACGTCGAGCGGCGGCCGCCGAGAGCCTTTATATCCTTCGATTCGATATTTCAGCACAATGGGCAGAATCCGCACTGCGGTCTCTTTCTCTCGACGGGGAACGTCCGCAGTCGTGGACCCGTGTTTTCGCGTTGCGAGCAGGAAGAGGACCGTGTAGAGATACTGCTACCGGATTCACAGTCGGTGCCCCCGATACAAAGCTTCTCCCCCTCGTACCAAAAGAGAGGAGGAAGAAGAACAGGAGAAAGAGGAGGATCAGGAAGAGAGGGAGGAGAGGGAGGAGAGGGAGGAGATGGAGGAGGAAGAGGAAGAGGAAGAGAGTCACGCACATACACGTATATAGAGAGAAAGAGAGAGAGATGGCGTTCTTTTCTCTTCTTCCCTTTTCTTAACATGAAAAGGAGAAGAAAAGAAGAAAAAAAGAGAAAAAGAAAAAAGGGAAAAGAAAACCTGAACCAACCAAAAAGTCGTCCTACTCCCGTTGTCCTATTATGTCGAGGATATCGGCCGCAACTTCTTTCTGTTTTCGTTTTTACAACGACACCACCAGGAAATGAAGAGGAAAAAGCTTCTGGATGCTTAGTTACGGATATGTTTATTATAATGTTCGTATAAAAGTGGACGAGATTTTTAAAAATCTATTTGGTCGCGATATATTATTTGGAGCTTGTTGTTCCGTTAATTAATTGTTTTGGTGAAGACTGTATTTTGATTTGATTTATATTTGATTTTTTTTTTTTATAAGGGACGTTCGATATTATATTTATAATTCTTGTTACATATCGTGCGTTTAGAATACTAAGGTATGTTAAAATATTATTTTTATTAATCTATACTTATTAATCTAGAAACGACGGACGTGTAATCATTGCAAAAAGGGATTAGATTTGTTATAACTCGTCAATAAGAATAAATATGTAGGATATTATATATTTATATGAATTATTTTCAAAAATCGATATCATACATTCGATATTAAATATCGAATATTATTTAATAATATTGGGATATTATTGTTTATCGTTGTATCATATAAAAACAAAAATACAAATACGTTCTTGTTACTTTCTTAAGTACAAAAACGAAATTAAGACTGAAAAAACATATTAGGAATATTTTTAATCGTCAAGTCGAATCATTATTATTATTTCTCGTTGTATCGATTAAAAACGAAAATACAAATACGATCTTTAAAAAAAAAAAAAAAAAAAAAAAAACAGAAAGAAATGCGAAAAACAAAAAAGTACAAAAAGAAAACTAAGACTGAACAAAAAAATCGGATTGGGAATATTTTCAATCGTAAAGTCGAATTCTCGAAGGCGTGTTTCATGGTCGACGGGACATCAAAGACGAAAGCGAGTAGCTTGTTTGAAAGAGTAGGATAGAGTCTACAAGGAAGTAGGAATAGGAGAAAAAGAGGAAGAGAAAGAGAGAGAGAGAGACAGAGAGAGAGGTCGAAGGTGCTAGTAGTATCCCCCTTCTCTCGATTTGTCTCGCACGGTTCCGAGAGGGCTGTCGCAATGACTGATTGACCGACTTCTATCTCCTCTGCAACAGACGAGAAGAACACGGCGATACGTCGTGTCGCCCTCGAGTCGAGCTTTAGATTTATTTGTGCGGAGAACGGAGAGAAGGAGTTACGAAGACGACACCTCTTCTACGCTTGATCGAATGGCTTCGGATTCGTCCGTCGAAGGTGATAATGAAATTGCCGTGTGAAACTAGGAAGTTACGTGCCGAAAGATATTTCGTTCGTTCAAAATGGTGATAGTCAAAATATCTATTCGAAAAGATTCTATTTGTCTCTCTCGTCGAATAAAAATGTTTAAGAAAAAAAAGTAGAAAGATAGGAAAGAAAGAACGAAGGAGAAAATGGATTTTATTTAGATCTGGAAATTATTAAAAATAGATAAATACATAAATAAAATGTGTAGAACTTCTCGATGTGTATATATATATATATATATATATGTATACATTATATATAATTCGATATATATAAATATGTAATAATAATAATAATATAAAAGAAACTGAAAAGGAAAAGAAAAGAAAGAAAGAAAGAAGAAAAGAAACAAACTTTATCTATATTATTAAACATCTTAAAATTTATTGAAAAGAAAAAAAACGAGAAAGAGAGAAAGAAAGAAATGAAAAAACAAACAAACAAATAAATAAAACATCTAAAAGTTTTCGATATATATTTAATAAATACGTTTGAAAATGTTCGATCTTATATATATATATATATATATCTTGATTATTTCGTTAATACGTTCACGAGAGATAATTTTATTTTTCTTATTTCTTACGCGAGAATGATCAGAGACATGACAAGGGTGTAGAAGGATATATCGTAAGCTCTTAAGGGCATCTACTATAGGTCACTACCGTCGTCGTGTAGGATAAGGAAAGATTAAACGAAACCTTAACCGAGTTGGTCTTTTTTTAGCTTAGGTAAGGGTGGATTTAAGATGAGAGAGAAAAACGTATCTTCGATGCATTTCGGTATATCCAAGAGAGGACTAGAATGTTCGAAGGAGACAGTTGGCACGTAGTAATGTTCACGCGCGGATACATTTGAGAAAGAGAGATAGAAAGAGAAAGACAGACAAAGAAAAAGAAAGAGAGAAAGAGAGAGAGAGAGAGAGAGAGAACACGTGCCGAAGTGTGCGCCGTAAAATACGAGCACGCTTGAGTTAAGCCGGCTATAGATCGTAGAAAGCACCAAGAAAGAGAGAAAGGGAACGAAAGAGGAAGAGATAGAGGGTGAAAGAAAAGAGGAACCAACGGGAGGGTTTCCAGCCTCCTTCTCCTCCTCCACCACCACCACCACCACCACCAGCACCATCTCCTTACATTTCGAACGGACTACAGGAGTCTGCTCTCTCGATCCTAGAATCTTCTTATGCTTTGCCACTCGCGATTGTCTTTCCTGTTCACTTTCTTTCTTTCATTTCTTCTTTCGTTTCTTTTCTTCTCTCTCTTTTTCTTCTTCTTTCTTTTATTCGTATTTTGTCTTTTTTCCTTTATTTTTCTTCCTATGTAAGCTACGTCCTTCAACTTTTCTTTCGCACGATCCAGGTTGTAACTGTTATATATGCATCTGGTTTGATAGGTAATTAAAGGAGATTTTATTAAGATCTTTATTTTTCTTGAGAAAATTCAAATCCTAAGTGCTCTCGCAGAGAAAAGAGAAAGAGGGGTGGGTTAAGGGTAAAGGGGGGTTACAGGGAGAAGGTGGGAAGAGGAGGAAGGGAAAGATAGTTACCAACTGATAATAATGTAAACGAACTTATAATTACAAATATTAGCGTAAGAATAAGCGTCGGAAGTGGAGAAATAATGAATAGCTCCAAGTAGAAGTAGAGGGTTGGGTAGGCAATTTACGCGAGACTACACGAAACCTCTTCAACTTTCTCCACTTTCTTTACTATATTACGTTCTTTCCTTTCTCGTGACAGTGGAAACATTTTTCACAAACGATCATCGAATATCTTATTTATCTCTCTTTCTCTCTCTCTTCCTCTCTCTGTTTCTCATCAAAGATTCGTTCATCAAATAATCACTTTTTAGAAACGAAACGAAGCTATCTATATATAAATAACGTAACTATTAAGTCAATTATTTTCGAAAGAAATGACTATCAAGAGGAAGAAAAAGAAAAAGGAAAAAAAAAAGGAAAAACGAAATTATCTCTCTCTCTCTCTCTTTTTCTCTCTCTGTTTCTCTTTGCCTTTTTTATGCTCGAATAATTTCGCATATTGCTATACATACCCCTACTACACGGAATTCTCATAGAAGATAATATATTCAAGGCTATTTTACCTTATGTATCGTAGCATGACGTAACGAGAATTAATTGACTCCTGTTTCCTGTAACACATCGCCGAGGGATACATTTTCACAAATTCGAAACGGACGTCGTGAATTATTCGTCGCTGGAAACATCGATCTATCTCACTCCGACAAAATCCGATATCTCATAATGGCCGTGATTATTATTATTCTTATTATTATTATTACTATTATTATTATTATTGTTATTGTTGTTATTGTTGTCGTCGTTGTTGTTATTGTTGTTATTAACAAAATAAAATAGAACGTATTTGATCGAAGAACGATTAGAAAATATCTTGATTATATCTTATTTCTTAATACAGTAAGACGATTATTATATCGAATCGATTTAAAATGTATCGACCAAACACGAAACGTAAGAGATAATCGGACTCTCACGATAGACCATATATTTTCGTTCGCAACTTTGTTTTCAGTTTCCGCTCGTTCGAGAAGTAAGTTAAATTACTTTCCATGTAACGTATTTCCCAGCAGAGTAAAAGGTGTTGGACGAAACATTGGAAAGTTTCGATGGTGAGACATTAATATCAAACACTAGGCGACATAAATTTTGATTCTATCCTAAAGAAAGCGTTATACAGAGACACGAACATACACACACATACATACATACATACATACATACATACATACATACATACATACATACATACATACATACATACATACATACATACATACATACATACATACATACATACATACATACATATATACATACATACATACATATATACATACATACATACATATATATATATATGCATATATAGAGAGAAACACAAAAGAGTAGTAGGCGTTAGCACGTACACGGCATACGTAAATTTGCGCGCGAGAAGACCGCTAGATGAGAGTACAAGGGGGGTGGTTCGACGATGGTACGTGTCACAAACCCCTCGCACGTTCAACGTTGGAAGCTCTTGCATGCATCGGTCCGTCCCTACTTAAAATGGATATTAATGCACTTACCGCGGGAGCGCGACCTAACCTTAAATCCTAGCTTATGAATGCGTAATGACCACGGTTGCAACCCTCGCGCGAGCGTCACAAACGCGCTTTCTATCTCTCACTCTCTTTCTCTCTCTCTCTCTCTCTCTCTCTCTCACTATCTCACTCTGCTATATATATATACACATATATATACATATCTATATGTATGTATACCTCTTTCTTTCCCTCTTTCCCCCTCCTCTCTCTCTCTATCTCTCTCTCTTTCTCTTTCTCGTTCGCTGCCCTACCCTTTCCGTCCTACACGACCCTCCTGTCGTCCACTCTAACGGAATATAAAATGCAGCTCAACACGATGTGGATAGGAATTAAAGTTGATGCCGCGATTATACGGATAGGCACGACCCCCCCCTGTTCACGTTGGATTTAACGTTCCGAGCCTTTCCTCGCCCTCTTACATTCGACTCTCGATTAGAATAATTTATGAACTCCATCCTTCGCTTTCTTTTCTCTCTCTCTCTCTCTCTTTCTCTTCTTTACTGTTTTTCTTTTCCTCCTCTTCTTCTTTCTTCTTCCTCGGTGTACGTGCATATATACGTATACAGAAATAATGATAGTCCGGTTAATAGAGAATCTTGATCATACGATTTCCATATACTTATGGTTAATAAAAGTACTCGATCATACGATTTCCTTATGGTTTTTAACTTGAAACTTGTTAGAATTTTACTATTTTCTTCCGACATCGGGAAATGGAGAAAGAAAGTAGAGAAAAGAAAAAAGATAAATAGATAGATAGATAGATAGATAGATAGATAGATAGAGAGAGAGAGAAGGAGAGAGGGGTGGAGGGATGGAGGTACGTAGTAGGAAAGGAAGGAGAAAAAATGGTTGAAGGTACGATTTACGGGTCGTGTCACGGAAGATAGAGGAACGACTCCGCTCGCGGATAAGCCAGTGGAATATCATTATCGCGCTCCCGCACGTGGGTATATAGTATGTACCCACCGTCCGGCATTGAATTTCAGCACACGCGTGTGCTGCAGCAACGATACGGCACCGCTGCTGTCGTTCCGTCACCCCATCCCTCGTTCTTCTCTCCCTCTCGTGCTTTTCTCTCGCGGATACGCCGAACGAACGTGCATCGTAATGGCATTCCGCGCACGCACGTGACGTGCGACGAGCTTCGCGCGTCTACGAGTACGCCTTTCCGAGAAGAAACGAGAAGGGTGAAAAACGTAGTACACATTTGGATGAGTGTCATGTATAATTGGATAATATAATATAGGTTTCTGTTCTTTTCAATATTGTATATGGAGATTATTGATTCTTACTTATGTGTGTATGTGTGTGTATATATGTGTGCGTGCATACGTTATATATAATATTTATATATATTTATATATAATATTTATTTAAATTATATATAATATGTAGATATTTTATATATATTATATGTTGTATATTATATATTATATATTATATATATTATATATACATATATATATAAATTTTGTAATATATATATAAATTGTATAAAGGGGAAAGTGTATATTAAAGCGAAAGAATAAAAGTTACTTATTTTCAAATAGCGCTGGTGTAAACATAAAAAGATATATATATATATATATAAAATTATTCTTTTATTTTTATTGTATATATATACAAACACGCATATATAAATTTATGTATTTTAATACATAAAATATATACGTATACAAAAGAAAAAAAATGGTATTTATTTACATATATTTAATAGGTTATTATAATGTAATAAAATATATAGCAACAATGTAAGTTAGTGATATAATAGGTTCTTACGTAAATTTTCTATCGTACTTTGTACGCTTATTATTAAAATTACTTCATTGAAATGTGTTAGCAGATGTGAAATAAATACCCTTGATTATAACACAACAGCTGCAAACAGATTTATATATTTGTTTTTTCAAGATCGGTATATACATATGTATATAAAAAGAAAAATGCATATGTTACGTGTCACCCGTATTTTTTATTATTTTAACACGAATTTAACAGAGAAAATTGCTTTTTAAAATTTTCAGAAACGACATACATACATACATACATACATACATACATACAATTGTATACAATGTAAACAA
>NC_057705.1:3070504-3085504 GCF_014466175.1 Vespula pensylvanica | reverse complement strand
TTTCGAACCGATCGCATCGGTGAATCGAGTGTAAATCTGCTGCCGGGATTCTAACGATAGCTCTCGCTCCGATAGAATTTTCAAATTCGGCAACGGGGCTTTCGACTAAATCGGCTTTTGACTTTTCGATCGAACACCATCGGTATGATATTTTTACGTTTGAAAATTTCACCATGCGCCGGTTGATCGGTAGTTTCGTCTTCGAATTTGTTCTTTTTTTTTCTTTTTTGTTTCTTTAAATCTTTTTCTCTCTCTCTCTCTTTTTTTTTTCTTTTTTCTTTTCCTCTTTCCGTATATTTTGCGTTGGAAAACTTTTTCGTTGCTTTCGGATTAAATAAGTTCTTTTTTTTTTTTTTCTTTTATTTTTTAAGAGAGCCAGAGAGAAAAAATAATTGCGAACGGAAGTATTCCTTTCTCTCTTTCTCTCCGTGCACTTGAAGTTTCTCCATCCTTCTCTGGGAACTCTCGTCGAAATTCTCCTAATTCGAAGATGAAAATACCTTTCGAACCGAGCGACATTCAAATGCGATGTACTTTACGGAGAGGAACACCTGATGCATCTCGTGCTCTGCTCTATTCAAATCTCCTACGTACGCTCGAAGGTCGCGGTTATTTTGCCGTCACCTGCTTCGTTATCGTGGTGACAACCATGTCGGCGTGCTATCGACTCTTGCATCCGTCCGCTTCTAGATATACATACATCTACCTACATACCTTCCTTCCTTCTCCAGTTTTTTTTTTTTTTATCTATTTTCTTCTCTTTTCAATTTTTCTCTTCTGAGGTCGAGCTTTTTTAAACATATATACACACACAAATACATACATACATATATATATATATTTATTTCTTATTTTTTTATACTCATATACATGTTTTTTACATATATCTATATTTTACATTATATACATTGTTTTTTACGTATATATACATATATATACTTTTTTTTAATTATATATATTATTAAATATATATTTCTCTTTTTCTTTTCTTTTTTTTTTTTTTCGTTCTAGGAAATTAAAGATATATAGATACACATTTAGTATGTTATACAAGATCCGGTTTAAAGATAAAGTAAACCACGCGCACGCACACGCAAACACGCATCGTTGAGTTAAAATTTGTATAAAGAATCAAAGTAAAATATTTTAATTATTTTTTCTAGAAGAAGAAAATTGTAATAACTTTTTAGACGCGATAATTCTGTTCCTTATGTTCTCGACGCTAGTTTAGGATATCAAAGAACTCTTTTGTAACTTCAAGTTTTATATAAAAATTTATATATGCGTTTGTTTATCCACTTTAGAGTTTGCATGGTTGGATGAATTCGCTTTAAAATTATTATCAAAAATCATTTGATATATGGTCTGTGCTTTTGTGCGCGCGTATGTGTGCGTCGAGAATCAAAGGTTTCAAAGTGGTAGAGATTCCAAAAATGTCAAAATTCGTAGAAAATCGTATAAAACGAAAATACATTCTTGGCACTACAGTTGTAAGTAGAAATATCTAAAATATCGTAGCCAGTACCTCTAGAATTTTTTGATCGTAAATATGAAAGATGCAAACGGTTGAAGATATCAATTGGAAGTATCACGAATATTTCAATTTCTTATCAAAATTATTATATATGTATGTATCTCGATTTGATACTTGTACGTAGATAAAACTTTTCAAAAAAAAACAATCCGTCACTCAGTTACGATCTAATAAAAATTTCGATTGAATATCTCTTTCAGTTTCGAATCGGCGAACACTTTGAAATGTTATTTTGTAACGTTAAAAAAGAAGAAAGGAAAAAAAAAGTGGCATAAAAGTCGAGAAACTCTTCCTAAAGCAGAAAGTTCAGTAAAATCTGTAACGATTCAAACGGAAGAACGAATTTTTTTTTTTTTTTTCTTTTTTTTTCATTGGAGGATCCGGAATACGAAACCTCATGGATGATACAGCCTCAGGATCGGACCGAACCGAACGGACCGGACCGGACCGGACGTTGAAAGCACTTGTGTTGGTTTTTCTCTCTTCACTCATCTGCCCTTTCTATCCGTTCACGCATCTGTCCCATTCTTTATTTACCTCGGCGATTTATTCGCGTATCGTAGTGCAGCCATTGATACGTCGGCAGTACCACGAGTCGCGCCTATATGCAGTTTACGACTGCACTTCCGGTTTACCCCCCACCTCTCTACCCCACCTCCGGCATCCGGGACTCGAGTATTTCGGTTTTACTCGCGCTTACAACTCAACCCAACGATATTTTCGCGTTATTTATTAGCACGTCGACAACGTACCCTAGCATTTCGTTTATCGCCTCGCGTCAAATCGTTCACGTGCGACGTCTTTACGACATCTTTTTTTCCCTTCTTTCTTTCTTTCTTTCTTGTTCTTTCTCTTTCTCTTTCCGATTTAATTCGGCCGAGTTTTTATCGTTCGAATATACGGAAATTACGAATTAAACAAGATTATCCTTCAGCGATTATACATACTCAATGAATGAACGAGAGGAATGAATATTAATTCTCTTTACGTAGAACATTTTTTATCGAGAGAATTTCTTTGATAATTAATCTCTCGGATTTCGAAACAAAACAAGGGAGATTACGAATCTCTAAATTCCTTCCATCTTTCAGAACAGTTTTCTTTTCGTTATAGGGAAAGAAAGAGAGAGAGAGAGAGAGAGAGAGAGAGAGAGAGAGAGAGAGAGAGAGAGAGAGAGAGAGAGAGAGAGAGAGAGAGAGAGAGAGACAGGAAAATAAGGTTTTCGAAAGGTCCACATATCCGGTCTTTCCGAGCTCGCGCGTGTCCATCCCTTGTTCATCTTTAGGGGAGATACAAAGCAAAAAAAGAAGAGAGAGAGAGAGAGAGAGAGAGAGAGTATCCATTCGTTTCTAAAAAAAGTCTTCCTTGTCATTTTCGTCGAACATATTCGTGGGGCAACAACATAATATCGAAGGGAAGAAGAGAGCTGCTCGTATACACGACATGGAACACCGTTGATATTACTTGAAGTGCGGCGTGGAAACCGCAAAGGCAAAACTGCGAGATTATACGCGTCGAGCCCACTTCTACTTCCCCTCCCTCTCTCTCTCTCTCTCTCTCTCTCTCTCTCCTTCTTTTTTTCTTTTTCTCTTTCTCTTCGTACGTCCCTCATCCAAGTCCTGCAACTCGCGGGAGAGCTCTTGCGCAGGGTGAGGGAAACTGAACCTGTGAAGAGAGAAAGGCAGACGTGAGATAGATAGATGGATATATATATATATATGTGTGTGTAGAGAGAGAGAGAGGGGGGGGGGAGGAAGAGAAGATAGCGAATGTTAGCGGAAGAGAGAGATAACTTTGTAGCTGTACAGCCGCCGACGATAAAATTCAGGCGTTAATCAGAATCTTGTTTCCACGGCAGGGCTCTCTAACGAGGGACCGTCGGCCATTGTACCATTTACACAATTACACGTTTCCATTCCCCCTGGACGTTTCCGCGTTTATACGTCGACGGTGGTGGTAACGGCGAACCAGGTGTGTGCGTTCGCGTCTCTGTGCTTATAGATGTGCTTGTTTCTATCTCTGTATCTCTTTCTCTCTCTCTCTCTCTCTCTCTGTATGTACACGCGCGCGCGCCTACCTCCATGTGTTAGAGAGAGGATGGTATACGAGAACGGTAGAGGGAAAAGAGGATTGGTAGGAGGACTCGTAGATACTAGGATAGAGAGATAGTAGTGGTGAATCGGTCGGGGTGCCAGAGCCAACGTCGCGTTCAATGTAAAAGTGCGTGGCACGAGTGTGTGTCGGTGCGTGCACACGTGTTATTGATCGTGGCTCGGCTCGGCTCGTTGCCGCTCGCCGGCTCTCTTCTCCCGTGGCGGGGACGTAGCAGGGGCGCCAACCGCATTCCCGCTAACTCTATTCTCTTAGGAAACCCCCTTGTGCGTACACGCATCGAAAACTCTCCCTCTCTTACTCTCCTATCGTCTCTTGCCATCCCTTTGCTATTCCAAATACGTACGAGCCCTATGTATCCACATACACGTGCATATGTAATTATGCTTATTTATATATCTGTGTTTGCGCATACACCATTTTACATGGCTACCAATATGTAGCAGCGATTCGATTAAAAATTCTTTGAATTTGCGAAATGTTGTTTTTGAATACTACTAACCCTCTCTCTCTCTCTCTCTCTCTCTCTCTCTCTCTCTCTCTCTCTCTCTCTCTTCCTTTTTCTCTTTCTCTTGCTTCTATTGTAAATAGAAATAAATAAATAAATAAATAAATAAATAAATAAATAAAAAGAAGAGAAAAAGAAAAGAAAGGAGGAAAGGAAGAAAAAGAAGAATGGAAGAAGCGTGAATTTCGCACGAAGTAATTTCGTCTGGCCACCTGGCAGAGAGCGTTCGACTAAGAGAGGAGAAAATTATTGTGCCTTGTGCCTTTTGCATGTGAACAACTCGCATTCTCCGTGAAGTCAAAAACACGGTAGGGAGAGATGGAGAGGGAGAGGGAGAGAGAAAGAGAGAGAGAGAGGGAGAGGTAGCTAGGTAGGTAGGTAGGTAGGTAGGAAGGCAGGCAGGCAGGCAGGCACCCTTGCCCTCGAGGGGGCGGTTTTGTTGCGCTCTCGGCGATTGCGTGATACGTAGGTACGTTTCTCAGGGCTCACGCACGACTTTGTGCCCCAATGCACACGCAAAACGCGACAGTCATTAACGTTCTCCCTCTCTATCTCTCTTTCGTTCAGCAGTCTCTTCCTCCTTTCCTCTCTCCTTCCCTATCTTCATATCCTATCCCCTTACCCCTCCCTATTCGTTCTCTCTTTCCCTCTCTCTTTCTTCCCCTACCTACCTTCGTTCGTTCGTTCGTTCGTTCGTTCGTTCGTTCGTTCGTCCGATTTGCCAGAAAGTTGGACGATAATTACGAGGGCTTCAAAGGGTCTGCCTTTGGCCTCGACGTGTAATTTCGTAGAGCTATAAAGCGACTTGTACATTTGCGAAAGAAGCGAGATTTAAAGGAGTATTTTATACCTAACCTACAATGGTGTTCTGGTAGTTTGGAAATACATAGTAATAGGGTTACCGGCATTAGATATTCTGGGAGAAACTGATTCATACCAGTTTTATAAGCCCTTACATTTCTATTCCTTATTTCCAATTGTTTCCTTCCGACTTTGATATATATATATACATACACACCAAAGTATATAAACATATATATATATATATGTTTATATCTATATGTATGTGAGTATGATATGTAATACACATGTATATGCACATATATATGTATGTATATACATATATATCTATGTATGCAATTTTACATTTAACCTTTAACTCGATCCTTGTATCTATTTCCTCTTGGAGAATCTACAAAGTATTTAAGATTCATCGAGGGTCCAAGAGTAAGAACGAATAAGTCGACAAATTTTTTTCCTCGTCGACGTTCTCCCATGCGTTTCCTTCGAGTACCAAGGAAAAATCGTCCGATCGTAGAAACGTAGGGAGCAATCACAGCACTTTTTGCCACGCTCCAGACGAAGAAGAAAAAAAAAAACTCGGTACAATGGGTAACGTCGTCTCGGAGTGTACGGGGAAGGGTAGAAAGCGCGTGGCGGAGCACGCGGAAAGATCGAGTCAGCATGGTCGAGAGATTCGTTTGATTCCGTTTCCCTCCTTTTTTCTTATTCTTTTTTCCTTCTCTTTTTTTTTTCTTTTTCCTTCTACCTCTCCTCTTCCTCCTTCCACCTTCCACCGCCAACAATCTTCATCTCCCTTTTGGCCTCTTTCTCTACGTGGAAGATTTCCGTTCGAGGAAGCAAGCCGTACGAGGGATAAAGGGCTCTTTCGTCGTACCGTTTCTATGCAAATACACGAGCATGTAATACGCATGGTACATGCACGAATCCCTCCTTCCGTCCTTCGTCCCTTTCCCTTTTCTCTCTCCTTCTCTCATTCTCCTACTCTTATCCCTACTCTTACTCCTACTCCTATTCCTATTTCTTCTTCTCTTCTCTTCTCTTCTCTTCTCTTCTCTTCTCTTCTCTTCTCTGCTTTGCTTTTCCTTCTTCTATACTCTATGTCACTGTCGTTCTCGTCGTTGCCTCTTACTTCTACGTCTATTTAACGAGAAAAACGCTATGGATCAAACCCATAGGTTCCGATAATATCGTTCGGAATAAAGTATGCTGACTCGTAAAAATATACAATGATCAGGGTAGAATAAGATGGAATGAGAAAATCTATGTATATGTGTATAGTGTATATGTATTTGTTTGCATGTGTGAATTCGTATGTATGTACGCGTGTGTGTGAGAGAAAGTCTACATGAAAACTTTCTACCTTCCATTTAGGATAATTCTATCTTTCTCTCTTTCTCTCTCTCTCTCTCTCTCTCTCTCTTTTTTCCCTCTACGTTGCTCTCGTTCTCTTCGTAAGATCGAGAATCTCGTAGATCCCCTCCATGGAAAAATCGACAGACGATGCGCGGTATGGTGTCGCGTTTGTGGTACCGCCTTCGTGAAAATAGGATTATCGTAATTTACCGCTCGCTGCTTCGAACTACCCGGTTCTTTCGATTTTCCTAGTTCGTAGATTTTCTCGTACGAAAACGAGAAATCTTCCAGTCCGGGATTTTTCTTGAACTCCGAACGAACGAATATTTTCGATTCGACATTGAATTTTCTTTCATTTTATTTCCTTATTTCCTTTTTTTTTTTTTTTTACTTCAATGGACTTTACTTTTTACTTCCTTTCTCCTTTTACATACGTCCTTTTTTTTTCAAATCGTTTTAAATTATTAAATGTTAAAAATGTTTATGTCAAAAAGAAAGGAAAAAAGAAGAAGAAAAATACTGGATAAAGTAACACGACTTAAAAAGACGTTCCTCATGAAGAAGGGTGGAGGGGGCGGAGGGAAACTTTCTTCTTTTTTTTTCTTTTATCTCTTTTTGGGGGACACCCCGTAGAGTAGCAGCAGACCAATGAGATAGACATGGATATACAGAGCGACCGAGCGAGCGAGCAAGAGAGAGAAAGAGAAAGAGAAAGAGAGAGACGACGGGCACACGTAATCCTGCTACGTCGCAGTCACCGTCACCGTCATCGTCCTCACGGTGGAGAGACACACCATGTGTATAACGCACACTCACGAGCGTGCATATTTATACGCGAGACGCGTATAAAGCAGCTCGCTCGAGCAGCCTCGCAGTTCGTTCTCGCGCGTTAAATTAATTACGAGCGACGCTATCATTTATTTTCATTTTCCCCGCGGCGAATCGTCGTCCCCTTCTCCAACCTTCCTTCTCGAACTTCGTTCATCTCTCTCTCTCTCTCTCTCTCTCTCTCTCTCTTTCTCTCTCTCTTTCGCTCACAATATCTCTGTGTCTCACTCGTTTTCATCCCTTCGTCCCTGTATATTCACCCTCCTCATTCGTTCTCTCTCTCTCTCTTCTCTTCTCTTCTCTTCTCTTCTCTCTCTCTTCTCTCTCTCTCTCTCTCTCTCTCTCTCTCATTCTCTCATTCTCTCATTTTACACCCTCCCCGACCTCTCTTTTGCCCTTCATCCATAGTCGTGCCGTTAACCGAACGCAGACTGCAGCCTACCATCGCTACCATCGCTGCCATCGTTGGCGTCGCTGCTTATATGGGAAGCACTGACTATTACCGACCAAATTATCGCCACCTGACCCTACCAAAAGCGAGCTTTACCTTAAATGAAAATAGACACCTCGGCTAATACTCCGGATGCGTGCTCGCTTTTAACTCTCTCGTTCCAAAACCATACTCTATTCGTTCGTCTCTCATCCTCCGTCTCCTCCTCATCCTTCTACCTCCATCATTCTCCCTTTCGCGTTTCTCATCCTTCTGTATTTTTAATAGTATCGAACTCTGGTAATTTTTTCCTCGTATTAATAGAATTTCAAAAAGTTCGATATTTTTTTCTCTTTTTTTGTTTGTTTGTGCGTGTGTGTGTTTCTTTTTCTTTTCTCGGAGCGTTTTGTTAGGTAAAAACAATCGTCTTAAAGTTTCTTTCTTTTTTATGATTATCGGTGGATTCTTAAATATAATTATTTATTTAAATACATTCTTAGATATAATGATTTATTATTTACAAAATATAATCATTTATTTATTATCGTCAAATGAAAATAGATAAATTAAAACTAACATGAAACCAACAAACAAATGTCTGAATTTCTTTCTTTTCTTCTTCATTTATTTATTTAATAAAAACATTTACAAGAAAAATATTTCGATATTTTTAACAGTTGATAAATAAAATCAATAAGCATCGTGAATTCTTCTTTTTTCCGTTTCTTTAGGATAAGTCAGTTGTTAATTTTGTTTTTCTTTATCCAATGGAATCCTAGATAATTTTGTATCGTAGGATAATGTTCGTCCAACCGTACGCCAAGAGAGAATCTCGTGTTTCACCGAAATTCGCCATATGCGCATTGGATTTTCGGCACCGTTGGTTGGGGGAAGGAACGAACAACGTTTCGATTCGATGCCGTTCCATTGGTAGAGTTCGCCGGCGGCATAAATTATCGAACTGTAAGGACGAAATCGTCCTGACGGAACGAGGCCTTCACGTTTGAAGCAGTCGAAAGGGACGAATTACGCTTGAAGAGTTATCCTCGGATTAGTCTGCAGTTGCATTTAATACGTACCTAAACGTAAACTGATAAATCGTTGAAGATATATATATATATATATATATATATATATATATAAAATATAGATTTCATCGATTCACTTCAATCCCACCTCACTTCTTCCCAAGCTCACTGTCAATCCCCATCCCTTCTACCTACGATTCTCAATCCCATACGATTCTCTCGTTATTCCATTTCATGTTATTGAAATTTTTATTCCGTCCATCGTAGAGAAAATTTCCATTGACTATTACGTCGTTTTAATAATAGAACAACTACTATCTCGTTTCGTTCATATCGCGAATACGGAAAGAGAAACAGAAATCGCCGAAAATATGGTTACCGTAAAGGTCTCCGCAATATGGGAAATCTGGTTTGTTCGTAGAAACGGCAAAGGCGAATAACGATATATCCACTGTTTTCAACGTGCCCGACGAAGCATATTGCGGGAGGATATGCGCGCTTCTTATTCTAGAAACGATGTAGAAGGAGAGAAAGAGAGAGAGAGAGAGGGGGGGGGGAAGCGAATAGCAGGGAATGTAGATTGCGAGGAAAAGTAGCTTCTATAACGTCAACCTTTATGTAACGGCCATTGTCAGGTGACGACATTCGAGTTCAATGCAAACGCTGCTACGATGCTTCTCTCTCTCTCTCTCTCTCTCTCTCTCTCTCTCTCTCTCTCTCTCTCTCTCTCTCTCTCTCTCTCTCTCTCTCTCTCTCTCTCTCTCTCTCTCTCTTTTCTGTGTCTTACCATCTCAGTGAATTTCAGTGTTGCTGAATAAAACGCACTCGTAGAGTTCGTAATGCAATAGAGTAAAATTTCGAACGATATAAAAAGTTAGAGATAGGAGTGGGGTTAGAAGGGGGAAAAGATCACAAAAGATCGTTCGTTAATTTGTAATCAGGATTAGCGCGTTTTTTTCGATCTCTTTTTTTCGAAAATAAAAAGAGAGAGAGAGAGAGAGAGATAATGATTCGCATAGAAGTATCGGTACGCGTTTTATCTTTCCTTTTTTCTATTTTTATTTTTGTTCCTCTCTGTTTTTCTTTTTTGGTATTTTGTATCTTTTTCTTTCTTTCTTTTTTTTTTACACATCCTTCGAGAAGATGAAGCCGTCGCGTAATTACTGGCCTCGTTAGGCCGAGTCCCTGGTCCCGGTGTGTCGGTGCGACTCGTATTTAATTAGCAGCGTTATCGTCGCGTAACTCGACTCACCTGGTATAAGCCGCTTTATTAGAGAGCCCACGAATTTCTTTTTGCTCCTTCTTGTTTCCTTCTTTCTTTTTTCCTTTGTTTCTTTCTTCCATTTTTTTCTCTCCTTCCTTCCTTCCTTCCTTCCTTCCTTCCTTCTTTCCTTATTTCTTTTTCACATCCGTGTGTCGGACATCGAAAATCTCTTACTTACTTCGTTTTATAATATAACAAAAATTATCGTCGATGTCGAACGACTTACAACGATAATTATAAAAGATTTCATCGTAGCTCGATAAATCGTACAAATTTGATTTTTATTTGAATATTAATAATAATACATTCCATTTGAATTTGAATAACGTAAAAGCGAGATCAGAAAAGAAAATGATCTTCATAAGAGAGGATGGTATTCGTGGTAGTGGTAGATGGTAGAGAGTAGGAGTAAAGTGTGAGGATAGCAAGAGAGAGGGAGGGGGTAGGTTGATGTAGAGAAATGTAAAGAAATATGTCCCGTTGTTGAACAGCCACTATCCTCGCTCTTGATCTTATACTACTTTAATTATTTCGTTCGCGCAACTGCATTATGTAACTGAAACGGCGTGTTACATTCGATCTGAAACGACGTCTATCCAAGATGTCAGCTCTCGGGGACGTGTAATTAATCGCACGGCCGTGTCGTAATATCACGAGAGAGCCATGCGGTTACATACCGGCACTTCGCGGCAATATGCCACGTTGGAAAGAGGTGGTCCTTTTGATCTCGAGTCCTCTCTGATGTCATTAACATTAAGCGGGAATACGCTTGCTCTCTCTCTCTCTCTCTCTCTCTCTCTCTCTCTCTCTCTCTCTCTCTCGATCTTTCTCTCTCTCTCTCTGTCTATCTCTCTCGATCTCTGTCTGTGGCTCTATCTCTGTCTCTATCTCTATCTCTGTTTTTCTCTTCTCTCCTTCGTGTTTCTCTTTCCTCGCTATCTTCGTGGTACACGACAATCTCCAGAACTTTCGTGCTCGGCTTACATCGAATCCACTGGTGTCCACTTTTCGGAAATAGCTAGACCGATTTACGAGTTTTTCTCCATGGAACCCTGAAAGTAAAATAACTTTGACATGGGGAAATATATCCAACACGCACGTACGTATAATCCTCTTTGGGAAAAAATGAGAAATAGGAAGTAAAAGAAAAGAAGAGGAATAAAACGAGAAACAATAAAAGAGAGAGAGAGAGAGAGAGAAAAAAAAGATAGAAAAGAGAAAGGAAAGAAATAAAAAGAACGGTCAATTTTGGAAGTTAACCCATCGAACAATCCGTACCTCCCTTTATATTATCACATTTTATATTCTGAGGAATACTGTCCCGGCTATTTTTACTTAGGAAAGAGAAAAAAATAGAAGAGAGGAGGAAGGAAAAATAAAAAGTAAAAGAAGAAATGTTGGACGACAAAAAATGAAAAGGAGGGTTAGTATTCGATGTAGGAAGTATTTTGTGAAGGAGCAAAAGGTATCCCTGGTGTACGACGCCTATGATCGGAATATCGTACCTGGACCGAGTATCCCCTGCGTTCCACTTACTCTGGAGAACCGGTTTATCTCTCTTAGTCTCCTTTTGCTTCCCTCATATAGTGTGTGTGTGTGTGTGTAAGTATGTATACACATATACACATAATATATATATACATATATATACTTATATATTATACGTATAATATATAACACATAATATATATTACATATACAATATATATATGTGTGTGTGTATGTGTATATATATATATCTGTTTATATATGTGTGTATGTATATTGTATATATACATATATATAATATATAAAATATGCATACTCATATCGTAGCGTTTATTGTCGTTCCTTGTACTTCCCTTTCGTTTCATGGCGCCGTTCGTTCGTTCGTTCATTCCTTCCTTCCTTCCTTCCTTCCTTTCTTCCTTAAATGAGAGAGAGAGAGAGAGAGAGAGAGAGAGAGAGAGAGAGAGAGAGAGAGAGAGAGAACCACAGTTCCTCTTAGTCTTCTCTTCTTCTCCATTTTCCCAAGCAATCTCGAAAGTTTCAAGAGTCTTGCTCGAATGAACCGTGACCGTTTCGTTGGTGTTAGTTTGTCATCGTTCGCGAATCTCCTACCACCACTCTTGGTCCTCCTTTCTCGCTAGGAATCGAAAGCGAGAAACGAAGGTGAATTGGACGCCCTTATTTATCGGTTACGAGGCACTGAACGTCGTCCTGCTATCGTGAAATACTATGGTTATATTCGGTCTATGTCGTCGTCGTTGTCGTTGTCGTCGTTGTCGTCGTTGTCGTTGTGTTGTACGACGTAGAATGAAAGCGACGGACCGACGGAATATCCGCACGGAACGACTTTTCGAACCAATCGGAATTGAAGGGTAAGATTGAACGTAGTAGATTCGAACTGTAGAGACTCTCTTTGGACCTACGTACTTTAACACTCTTACGTTGGTATCCTAAGGAAACGGTTTCTTTTCGATTCTTTTTTCAAAGGGAAAGATTTATATAGAAAATCAGACAACGAACGATAACCACAAATTGATCATTCATTAAATTGTTTATTTATCGATCGATATATACGTTATTATGTATTCTGAGATAATACAAGTTTAAAGATATATGATTCAATAAGTTGCAAAAGATATGATACGATCGTATCGATTATACATGTGTGTATGTTTGTGTATATACAAAGTAACACGACGAATAAAGAATACAAATTGATTAAATAATACATTGTTTCTTCACTTATTAATGTGTATTTAGATACTCGAAGATACGGGGTCGGATAAATTAAAAGATAAATGATAAAATCGTATATCTATCTATTTATCTATCTATCTATCCGTCTATCGATTTTATAAAGAGAATGAATAAATAATTCATCAAAAATTTGATTATTTATTAAATTGTTTATTTACACACACACACATACGTAAATACGTATGTACTTTTGAATGCTTTTAGAAATATACGATCAAATAAATTACAAGATAACTGATACATACACGAGATCGTATATTCAATTTCGCAGTATGCGATAAAAACACGCGTTTCATTTCGCAGAGACTATCCGAAGTAGTTCGGAAAATCGTTTGTTTACTCCCCCCATAGAGGGTATCTAAGCGTTTATGTCGACGTATCGAAGACCCTCTTCGCGTGTTTTCTATGCTTCTTTTCACCAAGAAGAAGAAGAAGAAGAAGAAGAAGAAGAAGAAGGGCTGGGGAACGGGACGAGTCTTTAACGACGAGCGAGCCAGGTTACGGTATATCGATCGTCGAGATCGATCGTGAAACGAGTCAGGTATTCATTATCTTTATTGCGATATATACTCGGTATATCGATCACTTTCAGAGTAGCGTACCGTTAAGGTTCTGTCGCGACTCACAATGCCCTACTATTTTCTAAGAAAACTTACGCAATCATCGGGATAGTTTCTCTTTCAAGGTCATTCCTATATCTTCTTATAGCTAAGGATCTGAGATCATTCCTTCTTCTTTCGCTTTCCTGTTTTTTTTTTTTTTTTCATTTTCTTTTTCTTTTTTCTCCTTCTTCTTCTAATCATAGAACCGTACCTCTATGCTTGCCAATCTCTATAATTATAATGACTTGTACAGTGTACGGGATAATAAGATAGAAGTATGATGATGCAGTCGAAGGTCTGAAACTCATGAGTTGTTTTAAAAGTTTATTAAGATAAATAATCTACGATGGCGAACGTAATGACGATGTTTTGTGTTAATCGGTCTTGATGAAACAAAAATGTTCTTTAATTTATTTTTTAAATAAATTCAGTCGCCGATCGTTTTAGTCGTAGAAAATTTTCTTAAACGTTCTTTTGTCCCATCGGATATCAACGTTTGTGTGTGTGTGTGTGTGTGTGTGTGTCCCGTCGTTTTCGTTTTTCGTTAAATCTGTCGTTCGTTTTTTCACGATATGCAAGGAATAATTTAACGGTACCGTCTTCTAAAGGTCTATAAAGCACGATAAAGCGGACGGGATATAAATAACTCTCGAACAATCCGCATTCTACTTGCAAAACTTGGTGAAGATAAAACTTTCAATGAAACGAGGTGGGTTACTCTCGTTGGATCCTCCCTTTCCTCTTTCTTCTTCCTCCTTTTCGCAGTCGAGATATATACCTACGTATAAGTTTCTTCCACGAATCGTTACGTCGATTACGAAACTAGCTCGCCCGAAGAAGATAACCGTGTGTACGGAGAACAAACTTTTCCGTCTTGTATCTTGAATCAAGGCGCAACAAGGTAGATAAGCGAGGGTATATACCTCTATATAGATGTATATGTGCGTTTGTATATGTCACCTGTAGTTAGATGATCGTATATGTATATGTATATACGTATACGTATATGCGTAAGTACGTATATATATTATATATATATTGGTATACATACACATACATACATTTAATATACATACATATACATATATTGTAGGTATATATATAATATACATATTGGCATACACACACATGTACACATTTTATATACATATAGATATATACATACATATATATATATATATATAACCTGTAGTAATAGTATAGTACATGTTAGTAGTAGTAATCATATGTTGGGAATACATACATACATATATATATATATATATATATATATATAATCTGTAATAATAGTATAGTACATGTTAGTAGTAGTAATCGTATGTTGGGAATACTACAGGTGATATATACATATACATAGAAAAAAAGAAAGATATATATAGAAGAAAGAGAGAGAGAGAGACAGAGAGAGAGAGAGAGAGAGAGAGAGAGAGAAAGAGGTATCATGATGATACGTCTATACACGCAAAAGAACAAAAGTGAAAGAGTTTCTAAGTGAGAAATATAGAAAGAGAGAAAAGATGCGTGCCTTTACCTCGTCGTCTTCGTGCAACGAGCCAACTCGTTTTCGCGACCTTATCGCTTTACTTATCTGCAAGACCTCGTTGCAATCAAGTAACGGAACTTTGATATCAGGCGGTTGGAATATCGATATCGCTTTACGGGACACACACGTGCGCTCTTTACCTTTCTTCGAATCTGAAATCTCTATGCATTGCTTCGAAGAAATGTAAATATAAAATCGGAGAAAGAGAGAGAGAGAGAGAGAGAGAGAGAGAGAGAGAGAGAGAGAGAG
>NC_057705.1:2997209-3070404 GCF_014466175.1 Vespula pensylvanica | reverse complement strand
AGAGAGAGAGAGAGAGAGAGAGAGAGAGAGAGAGAGAGAGAGAGAAAGAAAATTTTTGTGTAATTTCATTAATGGAATTTTTATAACTATCGGGTTTATACTAATCGTCCGATACGATCAATTAAATAGTATTGTATAGTTATACAAGTAATCGTTTTTGAAGCTTTTCGTTTTAAACGAAATTTTCTTTTTCTTTTCTTTTTTCTTTATATATTTTTTTGATTTTGAATGAAATGTTTATTTTATCTCTTAGTAAAATCTCGTTTCATATAGTGTATGTGTGTGTATGTGTATATATATATATATATATATATATGTATAATGTATATAATTATACAGAAAGTATATATTTATATCCTGAATAAATTAGATTAGAAAGTATCTTCGATCGGTAACGAAGGGATCTATAAATAGAAACTTCAAAGAGCGAAAGTTAAAAGCGACGATTATAAAACCGTACCAGAGAAATTCACTTTTGTGACATGGTAATTAGAATAAATGTTCGAATGTCATGTTCTTTTAACTTAAACGTCTTTTATTTGACAATATATATATATATAATATAATATAATATAAATTATTATATTGCTTTCATATCGTTTCGAAGTTGATTCATTCGTCCAATGGTACACATGACGTCACTTGTTTTGTCTGTCGTTGGAATGACTCACGTTGTCATAATCTGAAATTCTTAAGAAAGACATTTTCAAAATTACGTTCCAATAAATTTTTCTTTTTCATCTTTTTCTCCAAAGTATTATTTCTTATAATACAGATATCGAACGAATAAAAAAAAAGAAATAAAGAAAGAAAGAAAGAAAGAAAAAAAGAAAAATAGATACCATTATACACGCGTAGATAATTTTAATTTAATTCGTCAATTATAAATTTCTTTATTAAATAGTCAAATAATTAATATGGAACTATCATCGTGCAATATCAATTTGATCGTCTATCAGATTTTATTAGGCCGTTGGTCAAACATTCGTCGCGTATAAATAGAACTGACGTTTCGCGTGTGAACGACGACCGATAATGTTTCATTTATCGTTGTCAAGCCTTAACACTGGAATTTGCTTTCTGTTACAGGTAAGCAGAGACGAAGCGATACAAACGGCATTATACGAGTACCAATCGGATCGTCATAGAAGTTACGATCGATTCTACGAATTCTCTCTCTATCGAGCATAGATGAGGTTCTCTGCGTTCATCGAGGGTTTACCAAAATCCAACGTATTATTATCGATTCGTAGTTTCATCGAGCAAGATGACGTTTGGATTCGATTTCGTGAGATTACACTTTTTCATTTTCATTCTCATTTCCACATTTATATTCTTATTCAATATTTTTGATAGAACAAATGTTAAAGGAAAAGAGAAAGGAAAACAAAAAAAAAAAAAAAAGAAAGAAAAGAAGAAAATTGTGCGAAAGAACGTAATTTTTAAATGCAAGCATCGAAAATCGGCTTATACGATTATTATTTATTACATTAAATATTTAAAAATCGTTAGTTAAAAATTTCTCTGGCAACCGTGCACCGTACTGAAAGAGAGAGAGAGAGAGAGAGAGAGAGAGAGAGAGAGAGAGAAGAGAGAGGAAGGAGAAATCGGTATTGTTTATAAATCAAAATAACATTTTCATGGGAAATCGATTCAGGATTATCCAAAACGTCGGATAATATTCTTTCGTGCGTATTTTCGAAAGCTGGCTTTGCAGCGCGCCGAAAAATATCGTTTATATGCGACAGAAATTCGTTTTTCTCTCCTTTCCCCTCTCCTTTCTCTTTCTCTCTCACTCTTTACCGCACTCTATCGATTCTATATACACCGTAGCACATTTGCCTGGTCGCGTACGTACGTCGGACTAACTGACGGGACAAAAATGACGGGTAGAACGAAAAGGAAAGGCCAACGAGCGATGAAAACGAGCGAACAACGTAGGCCGATGATCGATGCACCGCAAACGATCAATAGTCCGATATGGGATTTAAATCGGGAGAAATCGTTTAACGGTTCCTCGGAGAGAGTCCGTTCTATGATGTCGTTGACAGTGCGATATCCAGCGGGTTTCATGTAAAAACCCACAACCCCTAGCTGATGTACATGTGGTACCTACATACTACATATTCCCCATTTTATTAGTGATACTCACGAACTTCCTTTCATTTATCGGGAGATTTATTCGAGAGATTCCAGGATGCATTCCGTCTACTCCCGCAACATCAAAGAAAAAATTTTCTAAAATGTTAGGGTGGTTATAGATATCTATATCCTATATATATATACATATATAATTTGCATGCATTAATCCCTTCAAACTCGTACTTATTATTTTTTTTTCGATTGTTATTAAAATCAGAAAAGAGAGAGAGAGAGAGAGAGAGAGAGAGAGAGAGAGAGAGAGAGAGAGAAGGGAAAATTGTTTTTTAAAATGTTGGGGAAGCTATAGATAATTTATATCCTATATATATATATATATATATATATATATATATATATATGTATGTATGTATATATATATATATATTCAATAACTCGCACGCATTATCCCTTCAAATTCGTGTTTCTTATTTTTTTTCGATTTCTGTTTAAATAAAAAAAAAAAGATAGAGTAAGAGAGAGAGAGAGAGAGAGAGAGAGAGAGAGAGAGAAAGAAGGGAAAAAAGAAAAAATTAAAATTGAATGCAATGCGATATATTGAAGGTGAAAAAAAAGCTGCGTTTTCATCCCCCTCCTGTTATATCATGGAGCATCGTGTTCGTTGCATTAAATATCGTCATGGATTTATCACCGGCGAGATAAGGGCCATTCTTTATCGGTGTATTCATGGTGGAAAGATGGACGTTCCGAAGGTAGCACCGTAGACTTTCCTTATTTATTATTGATCGAGCATCTTCATTCTACGTTGTAGAAGAGAAAAGAGACTGGTGTGCCTCACCGGCACTTTTGTATCGAATGCTCTCTTCTCTTCTCTTCTCTTCTCTTCTCTTCTCATCTCTACTTTACTCTATTCTCTTCTCTTCTCCTTTCCTCTTCTTTTCTCTGCTCTAGTCTTCTCTCTTTTCCCGCCCACTCGTTCTCCATGTATCCGTTTCTATGCGTAGTACGTAGATACGTACTACGTGCATTCGTGTTTGTACGTGTTCTGAAAGTACGCAGCCGGAGGAAGAAAATCCCGAAGTGATTTATTATTGAACGTGAGCGAGGTTTTATCTTAGAAACATCGAGAGGAATATATTTGCTTTCGACGTTAATAGTTGGTCTTGCATCAGAAAAAAAGAAAAAAAAAAAGAAAAAAAAATCAGATTTCTCTCTTTTTTTTTTTATTTTTTTATTATTATTTTTTTGCTTTTATCACTTATTTTTTTTTCTTTTTATCTCCTTCATTTTTTATTCTTTTTCTTCATTTGTTATTTTTTATTTTTTTTTTAATTATTTTTTATTTTTTTTTATTTTTTTATTTTTTTTATTTTTTATCTCAATTCTTCAGGATATATCTAATACTTAAGAAACGGCGCGACGTTAACATTCCTTGGAATTTTTCTTTTCTTTTCATTTTTTATTTTTTGATAACGTGAAAATAAACTTCAACCAACTGTATATACACGAATATATATATATATATATGTATGTATGTATGTATGTGTATATGTAAATTAGTCTCGTATGAGAAAGAGAAAAGAAGAAAAAAACCCATCAAATTTCTCATTCTTATTTTTTCACTTTATTCTATTTTATTTTTTACTTTAATTCCTCATGATATACCTGATACTTAAGAGACGATCCTACGTTAAGATTCGTTGAAATCTTTTTCTTTTTTATTCTTTTTTTTTTTTTTTACGATGTGAAAATAAAATTCCAGCAACTTCGTTGGATCGTCGAAAGCATACAACAATGTATCTATGCGTGTACGCGTGTAGGTATCTGTGTAACCACGATTACATGGTTCGTACATACGCACAGATATCGAACTACACCCAGGCCACGACTCGCGAAGTTCTAAGGCGATTTATCGAGGGATTATGAGCTAACGTCTCGTATCACGCAGTCGGTTATCCGACGTACAGGATCGTTGGTCAAGGGGTTGGAGAAAGGGAAGGCTGGGGAAGGAGCACTTTACCACCCCGAACCGGGGAGTAAACGTACCGATAAATTCAGCGAGATGAATGGACGTTTAGAGGTTTATATGGTGTATGGGCTCGTTTGAAAAATGGTCTCATTGCGGCATTTTCACTGTTACCTCGCTGTTCTTTGCGGATTCATCTTATACCATTTAATATCGATTACAGATAACGTTTCATTGTTATTAAATATATTATTATTATTATATTCAATTTGATAATATTTTATAGGGATCATAATTAAGAAAAAAAAATAAAAATAAAAAGAAATAAAAAAATAAAAAACAAAAAGAAAGGATATAAGATTTATTTTCGTTTATGTCGAATTGTGAATTTTCACTTTTTTTTTTTTTCTTTCTTCTTTTTATTTGTTTATTTTCTTATTTTTTTTTTTTTTTATTAAAAAGAAATAAAAATAAAAAGTAAGAAGAAAGAAAGTAACATTTATTTTCGATTATATCGAATTATGAATGTTCACTTTTTTTTTCTTTTTCTTTTCATTTTTTTTTTATTTTCTTATTATTATTTTTTTTTTTTTGTTATAGAAATCAATATCAATTCGGATATCTAAATTAATGTTTATACGTAGATCGAATTATTGATTACAGTTGTGCAAAGAGCGTTAGACTGGTTCTAGTTGCAATAAATTGATAGTATTCTGTCATGCTCGAACGCTTTCATGTAATATTAATCAGTTGGTAAAGTTAGTATTTATAAAGAGAATGTTTATAATATAACCGAGAACAGTTATATCAGATTTGAAAATTACATTACTATCTATACGAATAGATAATATAGGATGAACACGTGTGGAGTTCGTTGTCCTTACGCAATCTCCTTCATTTTATTTTCGTGTTATTGAAAGAATTAAAAAGAAAAGAAATTTAAATGACGAACTTCGAGTGGAAAAATGCAGAAGGAGAAAGCAAAAGATCGAGATTTCGTGACGATTGTTACAAAAAAAAAAAAAAAAAAGAGAGAGAGAGAGAGAGAGAAATGTAGAAAAAAGGAATATACCGTCTTTAATTACTTGCCTCGCTAGAAAAGTTTTCTACGATTCTACTAAAAGAGCTTCCCCCGAAAGTAATTCTAATGGATCCCCTCTCTCTTTCTCTCTCACCCTCTCTCTTTGCTATAATGGTTTTACGTAGTCGAAATTACCGAATCTCTCTATCTGCGCATCACTAAAATCATCATCCCTGCGAATCGAGAGGGCCGTTCGATTTTTATATCTCGACAAATAGTCCATCTCCACCTCGCTGTCTGCCGCTTTTACGATCCAAATATTTGAGCTTCGCGTTTGCGCGGGAACTTTGCCGTCGGCCTTTGCCACTGAAAAAGCGCTATACCTATCTAGAAACGTAAATAAAAAAAGAAAAAAAGAGAGAGAGAGAGGGAGACAGAGATATATGTTAAACAAAAAAAAAAAGGAAAAAAAAAGAGAAGAAGAGGAAGAGAAGTAAAATAGAAAAGAAAAGAAAAGATACAGGTTTAGGAGAAAGAGAAAGAGAAAGAGAAAGAGGAAGAAAGAGAGAGAGAGAGAGAGAGAGAGAGAGAGAGAGAGAGAGAGAAGGAAAAAGTAAAAAAAAAAGGAACTAGCTTTCTCCCTTAACATTTTTATTCGTAGAAAGTAAAGAAACGCGTAAGTAAGTAAGTAAGTAAGTAAGTACACTATATCGAAGCGAATCGTCGTAAGTAAGTACGAACGTAGTACGTGAGAAGAAGATATCCAAAGAGAACGTGTTCGCTTTCGCTCGTAAAGGTATCCATAAAACTCGTTGCGATAACATCATGGGGACCTTTCGGTTAGAGTAAGGGAAAAGGTAATCGAACATATAAGACGAAATAAATTGAATTTTCTTGTCGGTTTGCGGATGACGATGTGTAGGTACATATCATCGAACATACATAGTTGAACGAAAAATGTAGGCTCGTCGGTTGGATAAAGAATCAAGGTTAACATTTTTCTTGAGTAAAAGGAATTCAAGGTCATGGATTATAGATAGATACCATAACTATACGAAGGACTGTGTGTCCAAAGGTTATAACCTTCTGAACTCTCTCTCTCTCTTTCTCTTTCTCTTTCTCTTTCTCACTTCCTTCTTTTCTGATTTCCTCTTTGGTTTCGTCGTAAAGGTCCTCCTCGCGAGAAAGCGGCAACGTTAGTCAGATTTACAGACGAGACTAAAATACCACCATCCCTCAGGTAAGAGCACCGTAATTCGAAGCGTTTTTCCTCCTCCTCCTCCTTCTCCTCCTCCTCCTGACGACTAAGATACCTACCGCTGGATCGTAAAGTCGCTTAATCGGATGAAGTTCCGTCGTAGGGCTGAGAGAAAGATAGAGATAGAAGAAGGAAGGAAGGAAGGAAGGAAGGAAGGAAAGGAGAGTTGGGTGAGAGGAGGTGGTGACTGAGGGGTGGAGAAGAGAAGGGGAAGGGTAGGAGGGCCGTGAAATGGAAGCGCTCGTAAAATTGTAATTCTCGAAGCGAAGTCCTCCGGTCGAGCGAGAAACCTTCCCGTTCGCGTGCTACTAACCCTCACCCCTTCACCCCCTCTCTCCCCTCTCGTTCTTTCCCTCTCTCTTTCTTTCTTTCTGTTTTTCTTTCTCTTTCTCTCTTTCGTCTCCTATCATCCTTACCTTTTCTTTCAAGTTCTCCCTCTCTCATCGAATATTCTTCGAGAAATACAAGAGCTCGGCTGTGCCTATCTTACTCATATTCCTGCAAATTAGTTCTCCGCTCAGTTTTACTCGTTGGAAACACGTTTTTCTTTTTTTTTTTTTTCTTGTTTCTTTTTTTCTTTCCTTTCTTTTGTTTTGTTGTTTGAAGTAAACTTAGCTTTTGCCGAGCAATATAAGCGCCGAGCGATTTATGTCCCTAACGAAATATCCAACAGCAACGTTTTATTTCGACATGAGATAATGGAAGTGAAACGAGTCGGACGGAGAAGTCTTACTAGAGATAGTTTTTAGAAAGAAAGAAAAAATAGATTTAGAGGCGAGAGAGAGAGAGAGAGAAAGAGAGAGAGAGAAAGAGAGAGAGAATTTGTGTTTGTGTATGTAGATGGATAGGTAGAAGAGGTATATGAAATACGAAACATGCATATAACGTTATAGTAATAATATCAAAATATTTCATCTATCGAAGAAGAAAGAAGAAATAACAGGGATGTTTTATCACGAGATTGAAATTAGATTGAAAAAGAGGCAACAATGGATCAAGCAGCTTGTAAACAAATAAAACATTAAAACTTATCATTACTATAAGGAAATATAATGTAACAATTCGAAAATAATTTTCATTAGTCGAAGAACAACGAATTTTTTTTGCGAAATATAAGACAAGGGATGAAAGTATGAGATCAAATATTTCTTATTCTATATAATAAACAATTATTCTTTTTCTATGAAAATTTGGTATAATTCTTTTAATTTTTTTTTTTTTTTGTCAAATCGTGAAACTACAGGCGTAAGAATTTTGTTTTTACGATCTAGAGAAAGTTTCGGAATAAAATAATTGCTTTGTAAAATGATCTAGAAACTTTTGGCTCATCCTGTAGATCATAAAAAAAAAAATGAGAATATAGATCGACGAGGTAGTTAAATAAAATATAAGAACCTGATCGTAATAAATGTTTGATATCTATGATGATCGGAAAAATTTCATTAGGTGAAAAACTTTTGCGCGATTAAAAAGAATCGCGACGCGATTTCATTCATTTATCTTGAGATTAACTTCGCATATCTTTCAGTTATAGTTAAGCGTCTGTTTCATATCGTCGATGTTATTTCTTCATCGCGGAGAAACGCCTTGGCTCGTTAAGTCGGCGTAGGATAAGCTAAGCTCGTCCGTTCGCCCTCGAGAGAAACGCGTATCGATCTCTTTCCGCAAAAGCTTACGTGTGCGAGCGTAATTTAGCTCAAAATTCCGTTCCATCTTCTTTTACACGCGATACGGCTGCATTCGACGTTCCACACGGATATCTAATCTTCCTTCAATGTTTATAATTACGTAAGAATCTAGACAATTTTGTTTTTCTTTATATCGGTTGTTTTTGCTATTTTATTTTATTTTATTTTTATTTTTTTTTTTAATCCCTTAAAGTATCACGCCGTTTACAAGTTTTCGAGAAGGAGAGTTTTCGAAAGTGTACATTACAATATTTACATATAAATTTTTACGCAAATTGAATATTTCAAATTGTAGGTTGATGTTCAAGATGTTTACGATTATTAGATGTTTAATTATTGAAAAAAAAATATTTGTGTAATTATGTTTTTTTTTCTCTTTTTTTTTTTTATTATTAATAATAAAAATGAAAACATTGGGATTCGATTCGATTAAATTGTATATTTTTAACTTTATATAAATTAATTTATTCGGTTAGTTAGCAAATCAATGTTCAAAGAATATATAAATAAATGTCATAAATATATTTTACACTAAAACTTCGTATAAAAATATAAAAATATTAAATAAAACCGTACACCAAATATCGGATTATTATTAATTGCGTTTATTGATCATAAAAAATTATATCGATCGTATCTAACATTTTAAAACTTAATATTCTTTATAGAACGCAATTCGAAAATATCTAATCGATAAATTCTTAAATTATGCGTTCCCTATCTACTGTTTAAAGTCCTTATCTACTATTAAAATTTAAACAATAAAAAGAAAAGAAAAAAAAAGATAATTCAAGAGCAATTCTTCCCAAAGATGTGTCCTCAAAAAATAAAAAAAAAATAAAAATTATTACTATCATGATTAAATATAAGAATCTATTTTTTTTTTTCTTTTTCTTTTTCCCTCGATCGAGCAAATATAATATAATCGAACGAATCGAGATAATATTTGTTTCTACGATGGTAGGATAATTTCCAATGTTTCTTTAAAGCCTTGCCACACCTCTTTTGGTTACTCTTTGGAAACGTTTAACCGCCTACGAGTATGTCGAGTTTCTATTCTCGATAAACAATGTCAAGCGTCGTATACTGTGACGAGGCGCTTTTACATCGGCTTCGTTAAGGAGAGACTTTTTAACAAGGTACCTTCTCTTGGATCCGCCCGGTTCGTCTTTTTGTTGTCTTCCTCCTCCTCCTTCTTCACTTCTTCCTCTTCTTCTTCCTCCTTCTCGTCGTCCTCCTCGTCGTCCTCCTCGTCGTCCTCCTCGTCGTCATCGTCGTCGTCGTTGTAACTTTCCCTTAGCTCGACGCGACGCGACGCGACGCGAAGCGAAGCGACGCGCACTTTTCTCCGGAGACACCTTGATAACTTTACCCACTCTTCTTCCTCTACCTTTTCCTCTAGCTCTAGCTTTACCTCTACCTTTTCTTCTTGCTCTTGCTCTTGCTCTTGCTCATGCTCTTTCTCTTTCTCTTGCTCTTGTTCTTGCTCTTTCTTTTTCTTTTTCTCTTTCTCTTTCTTTCTCGATCCCTCACCGCAATCTCCTCGTCAGATATTCTTGTAACGCGCCGATTAAAATTGTGTGTAGTGCTTGAGTCGAGTTATTGCGTACGATAAGAGGACGAATAATAATTAACAATATGCTCGCAAGTGTTTTTTTTTTTATATATTTTTATCTTTGTTACGCGAAGGATGAAGGAAGATTAATTAGAGAAACGGAGTTGAAAAGAAAAGAGAAAAAGTGGAAGAGGAAGAGGAAGGAAAAGTATTTAATTTTTTAACGTTATCATCTATCGCTTTATCTATTTACTTTTTTATTTATTTATTTATTTATTTATTTATTTATTTATTTATTTATATTCGAGAGGAAATATATTATTTACAAGTATTATATTATTGATTTATTTATATTCTAGAAGAAACATTATTTACAAACATTATATCATTTATTTATTTACTTATTCATTTACATTCTAAAAGAAACATTAACTCGAATTACATCGGTTATATCTAAATGTGTAATAAAAAGAACGAGATGGACAAGTATCAATCTTAACATCATCTATTCTCTACAATATTCAGCGTATTTGATTACCTACCGGTACTAGTCACGATCGATTAGAAGCGATAGTTTAATAGTTTAATTGCGCTGTTTCGGCAGCTATTAATTACGACGTGGGAAGCAATAAACGATGGTAGAATTGCGGTCATCGTAACGACATTCTACGTGCCCTTAGTTAGCGTTCGATCGTTAACATGTCGTAATTAATGTTCTCATCCCTTTATAATAACGTCTGTATCTATTACTAAACCTGTCTGAAAGGCTGTGTTGTGACGTAAGAAGGGAGGGTAAACGTTCGTTTGGGTTGCCCTTTTACTTTCATTCGAATCCCTTACACGTTGCAATGGGCCACGTGTCCTACTCTTTCGAGGGTTCGCTTTTTTCTACTGGCTGTGTTGTATGTACTTATTTACCTGCTACCGTTTGACAGGTACATCATTGTTGGCTACGAATAGAAAAATCGAGAGAGAAAAAGAGAGAGAAGTAAAAGTCATTGACTGCTCGATGCGGTTACGGTCGATAGAACTAGCGCACTGGTACGGAAAAAAAGACTATTAAAAAATTTCTGCTAGAACAATTTTTACATTTATCGAAGCTTGAGATTAATTAGATAAGAAAAAGGAAGGAGAGAAGTATCGTCGATCGACCTATCGTTCGATTATATCGAAATGATAGAAAAACATTTAATATCATCGTAACGTTTTTATTATTAGAAGATATTTTTATACGTATCGTATAAAACAACAAAAGTTTTGTAAGCTACAGAATAAGAAAGGCGATCTTTAGGAAATCATTTTGTAAAATATCGTACGAAATATCGTCAATTTTTTGTTCGATCGAAATTGACGCGTACCTTTTGATAACACAATACGAAAAAGAAAGAAAAAAGGAAAAGAAAAATTCTTAGAAAAATCGTTTAAAAACATAACTTCTCCTTTTTTTTACAGTACAATAAAATCGTACGCGTAGTTTCGATACATATATTCTCTCGAAATCTCTCGAAATCGGATCACTGGAAATCACTTTGCTATTTTATTATTGTTACTTTTTTCCCTTACTTGTAACCGTCCAATAAAATAGGCAAGTTTCGGTTTCGCGGATTGGACGGGCAAATTTGACGTTAAAAATTAAAGCCGATACGTTGTAGGTTATAACCAACAGTAGGTGGCGTTAAGGGATCGAGTTGCCATCGGTGTCCAGTCAATCAGTTGGACGTCGGACGATATGGATCTCTTCGGTGCAATCGTAACGTTAAAGTCCCCTTGTTTCCATGCCCCTGGCAGACTCTCCCCTTTCTCTCTCTCTCTCTCTCTCTCTCTCTCTCGGCAAGCTCACCCGCAAGCCGGACAGGCCCTCGCCCCATATTCTCTGTCTAATTTGCCAAGCTAAGCCGTCGAGACCGTCCGGACAGAGAGCTGCACCGACGGTAGCCCAACTTCATTATTCTCCCATTGTATCAGCACCCCCACGGACATAAATCATGGAGGGTCCACCCTCGCTCGACTCACTCTCGCGCTTCCTCCACTTCCACCTTCGTGTCCATCTCCACCTCCACCTCCTTTATTTCCTCTTCCTCCTCCTCTTCCTCCTCCTCCTCCTCTTCCTCCTCCTCCTCCTCCTCCTCTCGACGATCAGGGATTTCGTTTGATTTCGGCCCTGAAACGCCGTGAATCCCCGCGGGGACATGGGAATCGAGCGGCTTCCTATGTTCAGCTACGTTTGGCCTACCACCTCCAACTTCCTCTTCCTCGTCCTCGTCCTCGTCCTCTACATTCACCTCCACGTCAACCAACCTCCACATCAACCAACCTCCACGTCAACCAACCTCCATGTCCAGCAGCTCTTTCTCTTCCTCCTCTTCCTCTTGCGATTTCCAAACCCTGCGCTCGTTTCAAACCCCTGCGAACAAGTGTCTACTGTTCGTTCTCTCTTCTCTATTCCCCTCTTTCCCTCCTCCCCACCCTCGTTTCCCGAAACTTCCGCTTCCAACGTTTCCTTCCGCTCAACGTTTGATGCCACCGACCGACCGACCCACGGAAACCGCGCTACTGGATTTCTCTGTGATCCTTTCGACGAATTCGAAACAAATCGTTTCATCATATTTCATCGTTTAGGAATTGTATATTATATTATACATGCATGTTAGAGTTGTATATTCGTTCGAACATTCTATCGATACTTATGTGATAGGTTTAGTGTTTCGTTGTGTAGTATTTTAGTAGGATTGTTTTATTCTTACGATAAGTTCAGTGATGTAACTTTTTTATTATTCGTATCTTAAAACACATCGATTTGTGTATAACGATAACAAAGATGTATTAGTTTTGTGTAGTTATTAATATCTCGATAGGACACTCGTTTCACTCGGTGTTTGTAATTTTCTTTCTTTTCCTTTTTTTTTTTTTTTTAGTTTTTTAGTTTTCTAATTTTACATTTCACAATTCATTTCAAATTCGTGTGTTGTCCAAGATGACAGATAAAAAGAAATAAAATGCTTCTTCGACACTTGATGCTTTTTTTTTTAATTATTATTATTTTTATTATTATAGAAAAGACAAAATTGCAATAGAAACGGATAAAAAAGATATGTCGATAGTATTTTGGTTAAAATATATTATTGGAAAGTGATTCGCAAAGTTTAGAGCTGGAAATCTTAGTTTCAGAAGATTGAAGATTCCCCACGTTTAGGATTTATTTTTCAGTAATGACGACGAGTATTTCAGTACATTTAATCGGGAATAACCAGACGTCATAAAGTTCACGAAACAGCCCGGATATTAAATTAATCAGAAACTACTATCATTGACGTGCATTTAATAAAGCTGGGTTATTAATCGGGCAAGAACTTTCATACATATAATATGTATTCACATTTGATGGATGATTATATATGAACATGTCATAACCATTTAATCTAAAGCGTGTATCCATATACATATCCGTAGACATATCTGTTCCAGATGAATACTTAGACTAAATATTTGAAAACTATCGTATAATCATATATATATATATATATATATATATATATATATATATATATATATGTCCGTTTAATTATATCGAAATAATTTAATCGATTAGAAATTCACATCGGAATTCTATTTCAATGACATCCCTTATTTCCCAAACATTCAAAACATCTTTATCGTTTATCTCCTCCATACGATCTTTCCGAGCATCGCGTACTTTATTATCTTGACTGATTGAATATGTAGAACGTAGAATATATTATATTGGACGAAGTTTTCATCGCTCGAATTCTAAAAATCGAAGTAACGACAGAAATATCATTCAATAGAAATAAGGGATAAACGGGGTTTATCAAACGTAAAAAAAACGAACGTCAAGACTAAAATTAACGTTAAAGTTAACGTTAATCGCGAAAGCGATTGGAACGAAGTTTATTAATCGCCGTAGGGTGTTGCGCTTGCGCTAACAGCCGGATGCTTTTGGTAGAAGCGTGAAAACCGATACTGATTTAACGCGCGAGAGGACGCGACGATGTTTGTGTATTCGGCATTGCTAAGGCGTGCCTCCGGGACTTGAAACTTATAGCGAGCGATCAAATTTAACACGAGTAATAACAATGTACCGTTAATGTCAGAGGGAGATTATATTACACACTTAAGCGTAACTTACTCGCTCGTACGCGTAGTAGGTACTCTTCCTCCTCCTCCTCCTCCTCCTCCTCCTCCTCCTCCTCCTTCTTCTTCTTCTTCTCTGTCTCCACCTCCACGTTCACCTCCACGTTCTTCTCCTTCTCCTTCTCCACCTCTAGTGCTTACCACACCTCAGACCCCAGACCAAACGGCGTTCTCTTGCGAGAATACCCTTCTACGCGTATACACCAAGATCGGTACCTTTATGGGTGTTTACGTATTAATTTCGCGATTCTCTTGGCCCTTCGGAATTCACGCAGTATCTACCTAGGTAAGTACCTAGTTTGAAGTTTCGCAAATGAGGGGCTCTTCTCCCTGCTCTTCATCTCTCTCTTTCGCTTCACCTACTCCCACTCCCTTCTCCATCCCTCTCCACAATCTTACCACCCTCTAACTCCACCCGTCTCCCGCCTTTACAGTAGAGCTTCGACTATCGACTAGACTTTAATGAAATCCTCCATGCTCGATCGACGGAAGATACCTCTCGATTGAAGGTTAAGGAGATATTGACTTGCCCCGATAAGATCCTATCTTCCTCCTCCACCTCCTCACCCTCTTCATCCCCCTCATCTACTATCTGCACGAATCTTCTTCTGACGCTTGTAGATAACGTAACAGAAAGTTCTGCTTGGGATCTTCAAACTGTGTCTGATTCGTCAAGGGGGTAGAAGAGAAAAGAGAGAGAAATAGGGGGAGAAAGAGAGAGAGAGAGAGAGAGAGGGATGAAGGAACAGGGGTGGGCAAGTTACTTGTAACGGACGACTCTCCATCACTGAGATTTCGGTTTCAAGCGTTGATGGTAGATACGAAAGAGAGAGGGTGGATTGATAGAGGACGGACGGGACCGCATTAGGGCGTGGATAGCATCGCGAACTATCTAGGAAAGGTAAAAAAAAAAAGACATTGCGTTACGCCCAGATGGTGTTTTAGAATAGCTGCTTCGTGTATTTTTCTTTTTTCGTGAGAATACCATGATCGAGAGAGAAAGAGAGAGAGAGAGAGAGAGAGAGAGAGAGAGAGAGAGAGAGAGAGAGAGAGAGAGAGAGAGAGAGAGAGAGAGAGAGGATCTACGAAAGCTTTTAAGTTTTCCTTTAAAGAGATATTTTGTTTGTCTTGAGTGAAATCAAGAATGTCTTTAAGAAAGAAGTGTTTCAAATCGAATGCGACGTCTTCAACACCGTAGAAGAGATAATGTTATTTCGTTTTTGAAAAATATATAATAATAATGGATTGAAGACAAAAATAGATGCTACGGTTAATAAAGGAGAAAAGAAAGTATAGAAAGAAGAGAAAATTGAGGGAATCAGAAAGTTTCTTAAATAAATATTTATTGCGTTTATCTAATCCTTCAACGCATAGATGTTAATTTCTTAATCTTTTTTTATTGAATTATTTATTTCGTTCTTTTTGAAATATAAAAATTTATAGGAAAGGAAAATATTGTTGTAATAGTATTTATTAAGTAACTGTTAAAGTGCGGGAATAATATTGTAATATTATGTTAGTATAGGCTTTATAAAATATCATTTCTTCTGCTCGTTAAATTACCTTAATCATTAATACGCTGTAATATCGCGACCATATTCGCATTTAAGGGTTAATATACCTATATATATATATATGCATATATATATATATATATATATATATATATATATATATATATATATATATATATATAAGTACATAGCCGTGGAGAGTTTTTCATTCATTTATGAGAAGAAACGTTGCGCTTTAATCGAACTTAACTCGGCCGCTGGTGTAATTAGTAGAACGACGTTATACCTACTACTCTCGCGTGTTGTTAGAGCTTTTAATTAGACGTGGCACCTTCGCGCATCGATAAATTAGAAATTAATCGGGCTATACTCTCGCGACCTCTCTCTCTCTCTCTCTCTCTCTCTCTCTCTCTCTCTCTCTCTCTCTCTCTCTCTCTCTCTCTCTCTCTCTCTCTCTCTCTCTCTCTCTCTCTCTCTCTCTCTCTCTCTCTCTTTCTCGTCCCTCCCTCTTCTTCTCTCTTTTCTCTTTCTTCCTTTTTACGCCGTTAAAAAATTGATGCACCTTCGTAACGAAGTGAAAATCTAATGAAACGTCCGGACGATTTTTCGTTAAAACGAAAGAGAACCCTGTTCGTTCGTTCGTTCGTTCGTTCGTTCGTTCGTTCGTTCGTTCGTTCGTTCTTTCGTTCTTTCGTTCTTTCGTTCGTTCATTCGTTCGTACATTCGTTCGTTCGTACGTTTAAACTAGCTCCGAAATTAATGCGATTTTCCCGAACACTTTCAGACGAAGTGGGTGGAACTCGCGTATCGTTTCTCGTGACCGTGTAGTTACATACAAAGTAGAAAAGGCGTTCGGAAACTCGCATCGCGAAGATAGACGATACGCTCGAACGGCGATCGCGAAACGATTTATCGGAAAAGCGATGGATCACCGGAACCGATAGAGGAATTTCGATCGCATGGAACTTGTTACAAACCGTCGAACCAAGTAGTACATAGCTATATACATATGTACAGGTAAGTTCGAAGGGCGCGTTGTAAACTGCCAAACTCTCTCGCGATCGCTTTTTCCTTTCTCTCAAAGCGGCAAAAGCGTTTTCATTAAATCCGAAAGTAAATTACCTTTCGTTGTATATAGGTTTCATAGGTATCTTGGTAATAATAAAAAGAAAAAAGAAAAAACTAATGCCGATTACTAAGACGGGAAATGAAAATCCGTTTTTTGATATATATATATATATATATATATATACACATATACCAGAAAAATAATATATTACTTCAATAATATATTAAATATTGCAATAATATATTATTATATATATGATATATTATGTATATATTAATGTGTATATATATATATATATATATACATATATATATACTAGAAAAATAATATATTACTTCAATAATATATTAAATAAAGCAAAACGATAAATATATACATACATATATCTATCTATATATATATATGTATACATGTATATATATACTTATTGTTTTGCTTTATTTAATATATTACTACGGACCAATAGAAATATACGAGAGGAAGAGCCTGCGGTTACAGAACTAGGAATAGTAATGAGCGTGTTCTTAACGTACTGTAAACATATATGATGTATGTACCAACGAAAAACAAACGGTTCAAAGGAATTATTACAATATTTATTCATGTAATCGCCTGCAAATACCAAAAACGAGTCTCTACAAGTTCGATATTTGTTACTGGAAAATCCGTAGATTTTCTTCGTGCTAGATAATACGCTTTATTTCTTCTATTATTATTTTTACGATTTAAACATTCTTTAAACTATTTAACAGTAGTAACATATCGTAACGTGTACACACATACCTACACACATATGTATATACATACGTGTTTCTACTATTGGTCAAGAGAAAATACATCGTTCGAAGTTTACAGTACGCGTTGTCCAACCAAAAGCAGGAGACTCTTTTCTCGTTCTCTCGTTCACCAGTACTTTTTATCGGAGCATTCGTTCGTGAAGGTGCAGGAGCAGTTGGAGCAGTTGCAGCAGTAGCACTAGCACTAGCACTAGCACTAGCACTAGCACTAGCAGTAGGAACAGCAACAGCAGTAGTAGCAGTAGCAGCAGTAGCAGCAGCCCTTTCCGCCAGGAAACGTCGTGTCTACAAAGTTTCCCTCTCGAAGCCTCTAACGGTTTCTCTTCCTTTCTCTCTCTTTCTCTCTTTCTCTCTTTCTCTTTCTCTTTCTGTTTCTCTCTGTCTTTATCTCTCTTTCTTTCTCTCTCTTTCTCTTTCTCTCTATCTATCTCTTTCCCCGTAGAGTACGTTGCTTCTCCTCACGCAGCCTTGGTCCTTTTCCTATCTCGGAGCTTTTGGCTCTCCCAAGCGTTTCCATGGATACGGCGCGAGGAGGTAGGAAAGGCAGAGAGTGGGATAGAGCGAGGAAGCGAGGAGTTACACGAAGAGAGGAGGGGGTGGTGTGTAAGGGGTTGGTAGAGAAGGTAGTAGTAGTATTGGTAGCGGTAGTGATGGTGTTGGTGAGCTCGGGAGAATCGGGGAATGAAAGAGTGAGAGAGATAGATAGATAGATAGATAGATAGATAGAGAGAGAGAGAGAAAGATAGAGAGAGAGAGAGAAAGAGAGAGAGAGAGAGAGAGAGAGACGAGGAAGCAAGCTAGCAAGGATATCCGAACGGTGTGTACAAAGTTCGTCCTCCTCGGTGCTGTAGAAAGGAGAGTTCTCAGTTTAAATTCTATTGCGCGGACAATACGATCACGATAATGCTCGTTCGGCTTTGATTCATTGCTCGGTAAGTAGAATGGAATTGTTCGAAAGAGAGAAGATGTTCCCATCGATCGAGTTTTCTATATTGAAACGATCCGTTCGTTTCTTCTCTTGATATTTACATAGAATTTCATTTATACCCACCCTATAGATGTGATGTTTCTTCGTGGCCAAAGAAAAAGGGAATAAAAAAGAAAAAAGAAGAAAATGATAGAATAAAGAGAGAGAGAGAGAGAGAGAGAGAGAGAGAGAGAGAGAGAGAAAGGAAGAATAATTAAAATCGTTATTGCAAGATTTCGAGAAAACGACGAGGGGGTAAAACGACCCTTTTCGATTAACAAACACGGATAGTTGAACGAGCTCTTTTTCGATCGATCCTCGAAAGAAAAAGAAAAAGAAAAAAAAAAGAAAACAGGAAAAAGAGGAGAAAAAAAGAGAAGAAGGAGAAAAAAAGATATCCTTTCACGAGGCAAGTATCGTTTTACTCGAGCGTGCGTATACGAGCCAATGACCTTTCCCGCAGTATCGTCGACCTATTTTCGTATCCCTTTTCAGTGATCCGAGCGAAAAGAACAGGAATGAGAAAGCAAGAGAGAAAAAAAGAAAGAGAGAGAGAGAGAGAGAGAGAGGAGGGTTGGAACGTTGGCCTTCGCGGCAAAGCGTAACGAAAGAAGTCAATCGGGAGAGTGCTTTTTCTCCGACAGAGAGAGAGAGAGAGAGAGAGAGAGAGAGAGAGAGTGAGAGAGAAAGAAAGAAAGAGAAAGAAAATCACGGTGTGCCGGATGGCGCGTGCTACGTTCCCGTGGGCGAAAGGGAGAGTAGGCCAGGAAGGTCGAAAGGAGGAACGAGGGTGGTTGGGAGGTAGAGAGGGAGAAGTAGAAACGAAAAGAGATAGTAAGAGAGACAGAGAGTACGGCTCTAGGCCAGTGAATGGATGGACTTTGGAAGTATTTCCTAATGACTGGGCAAGCAACAGAGAGAGAGAGAGAGAGAGAGAGACAGACAGAAAGAGAGAGATAGCAGTACGAGTTGGCAGCGTGGGGTTAGTATTCTAAGGGTTACGATGGAGGAGTAAGAGGGATGAAAACGTCGGTCGATATGCCGACGTACTAATGACCCGTACGAAGTCGAGCCAACACAGACTGCTTCACTGGCTAGACACGACGGCACCATTTTCTCTCTCTCTCTCTCTCTCTCTCTCTCTCTCTGTGTCTCTTTATTTCTGTCTCACTCTACCTTCTTCTCTCTCTCTCTCTCTCTCTCTCTCTCTCTCTCTCTCTCTCTCTCTCTCTCTCTCTCTCTCTCTCTCTCTCTTACACTCACTCGCTATCGCGGTTTTCGCTCAATTATAAATTGAATTACTTGCCGGGCCGGTCAAAATGGCCACGGTTATGCGCCATAAAAGGGAAAGAGGAGGGATGAAACCGACCAGCCGAACGACAGGCCACAGTGGTCGATGTGTGTTGAAAGTGCACGGGGTGACTGAGAGGAGAAAGACGAGGGAGGGAGGAGGCTTTGGGAGTTTGGTTGGAAGAGAGCAGGAATCACCGACATAAAGGGCGGTCCTTCACCCCTCTTTATATCCACTAACCGCATACCGGTCGGCGACTTTGGTAATACGATACTTTACCCCAATTTTTTTCTCTCTTTCTCTCTTTCTCCTATATTTTTCTTATATATGTGTAATTTAAAAGCGAGTTAACGAAATATCTCGATTTTTGAAACGTTCGTTCCGTATGACTTTTTAAGACAGCGATGTATCATCGAAAAATATTCAATAATCTTTTATTAAATTTCGTTCGGGGGTGCGTGAGGATGCGTTATTATAAATATAGAACGAGTCATCTGATTCTTTTGATGGATCCTTTTCTCTCTCTCTCTCTCTCTCTCTCTCTCTCTCTCTCTCTCTCTCTCTCTCTCTCTCTCTCTCTCTCTCTCTCTACCCTGTTTTTTCTTTTTTTCCCTTTTTATGATAATCTACACCTATGCATATAAACGGGCTCGGTATCCGATCGGACATGTTATAATATATCCCTGTATAACTCTCTCCGTTCTCTCGACACTCTATTATTATCAGATCTGGTTACTACCATTAATTAAATTTCACTTATTTAAACTGTTAAACTTAAGTACACATATTTTCGTATTTATTACCTAGTCATCATTTCTTATGACAACTATAATAACATCGATCGTTGTCGATTAAATCATTAAGCCGTGACTATCAATAACGATTATTAATCAACGTGCTCGTTTAAGTAACCTATCGATCGTGAATCCAAGATAGCTCAAGACGTACCTTGTAATTCCTCTCGCTTTAACCATCGTCTTCATCGTCGTCGTCGTCGTTGTGTCGTCGTCGTCGTTGTGTCGTCGTCGTCGTCGTCGTCGTCGTCGTCGTCGTCATCGTCGTCGTCTCTCTTAGTTCGACGTCATCCCCCATCGGGTAGGAAGCGCGGGGGTGCATTAGTAATTAGCGATGAATCGGTGCTCAGCCTACGGCGATGCTCGTTAACCGCTTTACGACGTACTTATCGGACCAGTCGTATACGTTGAAGGCGGTCAATATCCTTAGCTATTTACTAACCGCCGTTGCCGTTAAGGCGATTAGCTTCGGGCTCTTGGTCGCTTCTCTCGCTATCTCTGTCTCTGTCTCTGTCTCTGTAGCTCTCTGCCTCTATATCTCTCTTATTCTCTCTTCCTCTTACCTACTTACTCTCTCTGTTAGTTACTCCCTATCTCTATCTCTATCTCTGTCTCTATTTCTATCTCTATCTCTATCTCTTTCATTTAAACACGCACACGCCATGTCCATTTATTCGCTATTCAATGATGCGTGCAACAAGGACGAAAATACATACATACATATCTCTACATACATGCGTCGTCATTAACCATTTACGTCGCGTTACTTGCTAAACATCGCTTTTAAAAGACTTTTCAACTTCCTAAACATCGATGTTGTGTAATAACTCCTTTTTAAACTGAGCAATACTTTTTCGGTACTATTTCTAATAATCACATTCTCAATCATATACGGATTCTCTCAATTTGATATTTCGTAACGTCGATCTCGAAATATAGATATGTAACCATACGTCGTTTGTAATCTAATCCATAAAACGCATTTGCGTTACAAAAGAAAACGATCGAATGTCCATGTCGTAGTTTCGAAAAGTATCAGAAATCGTTACTCTCATATTCCAAGTTATGCTATTATATTTTCGTTTCGTTTCGTTTCATTTCGTATATTATTTCTCTCTCTCTCTCTCTCTCTCTCTCTCTCTCTCCTTCTCTGCTCATACTTCCTCCCTTTTCCATTTCTTTTTCTCTTCGTGATACGTGAGGGCGATGAGCCGTCTCTTTCTAACTCAAGGAAATGGGCACGACGTAGACGAGACTCGTATTTGCGTTACGTCAACGGAAGCATGGAAAGTAACGCCATTTCGTAATTTCCGGTAAAAAGAGGAAAGCCGACCTTCCAACGTCAGCTCGAATATGCTTTCTATCTGCCTTTTTTTTCTCTCTTTTTTCCTTCTCCTGCCTATTAACTTTGTCTCGCACCCTTCGCCCTTTCCCTCTCGACCCATCTCCTCACTCCATCTTGAAACTTATTTCGATCTTTTAAAAATATTAATAAGGCGTTCGAGAGAATAAACGAGCACTATGAATTTGAGCGGTACGTATTTATTAATTCATCGTTGACGCGTTAATTTCTTGTTTTTCTTGTTGTTTTTTTTTTCATTTCTTATTTTTTTTTTTTCTTTTCTTATTCTTTTTATTTTTGTTTTCTTTTTATGTTATCACTCGAATTTTCCAGAGTCGACGAAATGACGGAGGATTTTTCTTAAGTTTCTTATTTTTTTTTTTTTTTTTTTGTTATTGTGAAATGAGATAAAATAAACTCAATGAAGACTAAAATATTTGAATATTTTAAGTAGATACTATTGTCTACTTGAAATATTAAACGGATATTAAAAATAGATATGCGATTTTATCGTAAATATTTAACATAAATTTATATATATATTTATTATTATTTTCATTTAACGATATAATTTATTATTTGTGATATTTATTATTAGTTATATTTGACGGTATAAATTAACGTAGGGTTTTATTAATCATGAGAAAAAACGATTTCGTTTCGTTTTATATTTATTCGTTAATACCGTATTAAAAATCGAATGAAAAATTTGTCAAATATTATATATTTGAGAACAATAGTCATCTCATAGATTATATTATTTTTACGCGTAAATGACATAACGTCCGTTGAAAGAAACGTGAAAGGAAGAAAACCAATAGGAGCATTGTTTAATCAATGTCTCTCTCATTCGTAGTTAAGTTTATGAGTGTGTGGGTGTGTGAAAGAAACACTGGAATGCGTTGAGACACCGTACGCATCGCACCGTGTAAATTAATCGAGTGCCATCGAGGTGATTAAATGCTTGAGTATTTTAAATTACGTAAACTCGATGGGAAAAGTGGTGTCTCCTCATGGTCGATACTTCTAATCTGCATTCTTGTCGTTTTAATGATTTCTCTTCTTTTTTTTTTCTTTTTTTTTCCTATCTTTCTTTTTTCTTCTTTCTGACGTCATCTCGTTTAGAAAATTATATTCATACAGCAATATGAATAATTTCTTTAGTTTCATCATTTTTTGTACAAACTTTTCTGCAACATTTTCTTTTCGTTTTCTTTATATATATATATATATATATATATATATATATATATATATAATGAGGAAAAGAGAAAAAAGATGTTAGAAAGAGAGAAAAAAAATTCGAAGAAATCTAACGTCTACCTGGTAGACATTATGAAATTACGTTCTTCCTTTCGTACAGTAAATGGAAACGCAAATCCTTGATACGTCGTCGAGAAGGAATACACGAACATACACATACGCACATGTATGTATGTATGTATATATATATATATATATATATATATATATATATACTTTTGTGTATGCGTGTATATGCATATATATATCTTTTGAAAAGAGACAGACGTTCAGACAGGTGGGTGAGGAGGAACAAAGTTAGAGGAAAGTAGAAGTAACGTACGTGGGAGTAGAAACGACGCGACTCCCAAGCTGCTATGCATCTACGTACATATCTCCCATTGCCGAGGTTCCTTGTGTCGTTGTATTACGTAAACTCGTATAAAAGAGACAAGTTATACGACTCCTCTTTCTCTCTCTTTATCTCTTTCTCTCTCTCTCTCTCTCTCTTTCTTTCTTTTTCTTTCTCTCTCTCTTTTTCTTTCTCTCTGTCTCTTTCAGTGTTTGCTTCTCTTTTCTACTTGTTTTCGATGTTCTTATTATTACGAATGGCGTGATACAGTGTCATGTGATAGCAAAGGAAAAAGATAGATGTCTGTTAATATGTTTTCAAACATATGTCATCTCGAAAGAATGTACTTCCTTCGTCGATAGGCTAATTATACGCATTCGTATAATCGTGTTTCTTCGTCATCGTCTGCCCACTCATCTCTAGTTATTTCTCTCTTTGATAATAAATAATTTTATTCGTCCGTTTGGTCGGACCAGAACGTCGGCCACTTTTCTTTGCTTTTCCAGGACGTTTAGTGCACTTACGTATGTACGTACACACACACACACACACACAGATACAAGTACATACATATGTGTATATATCTGGGTACATTAAAAAAAATAAATAAAAAGAAAAAAAAAGAAGAGATACACGTGAAACGAAATATTTATTTATTTTTTTTTTTTAATCTTTCTATGCATTACGTCTCCCATTTTCGTCGTCTCACATTCGAAGCTCCTTCTTTTCACTTTTTCTTTACGTTTTCTTAGTTTACGATTTTATTCGCGTATTCTTTCTGACAGTTGAAATCTCATTGAGCAACAAGAAAGCACTTTATAAATTACGTTAGTACATATATACATATATATATATATATATATTATGTACATACAGACATACATATGTATAATACGATTCATTCTATTATCGCACTATATGTCGTCTATTTGCAAGAGAACGTTTGATCTTGCGTAATTAAAGCGCAAATGCGTTATTACGATAATACGCGTAATTAGGGTAACAACGTTATTGCGAAGATAGCGGACCGTGTGAAAAAGGATCAAGTGTAATCGTCTATATACGTAGTTGCTTTGTCTCTGCGATAGAGTTGTTAGAAATGAAAATGATATAGAACGATTTTCAATCTGATCCTTCTAATAGATCCATATAATTGGTGTATGTATTATACATTAAAACGATCTTAATGATATCATCGTTATTATAACCTTCCTTCTTTTTTCTTTCTATATTTGTTTTTCTTTTTCTTTTTCTTTTTTTTTTTTTTTAACTACTACGTTTTAATCTAAAATGAGGAAAAAAAGGAAGAAAAAAGAAAGGAAAAGGAAAAAGAGAAGATCGGTATAATTACGGTTAATTGAAAAGGGAAAAAAAAAGGAAAAATATGAATATATGAATTTCATCTTCGTTGAAGTACAAAACGAATTGCCATAATGGTGGTGGTCGTCGACGAAAACAAAAACCAACATTATTGGACTATCTCGATGCGAGAAAACCTTGCATCCTTGGTCATTACGATCGACTACATTTGTACATATGTATGTATGTAGATACGTAACGTCAGACGAGGGAATACATGATAAATTGAATTTTATACGAACACACATACACATATACGTACGTATCTATAATGCGTTGTGCTACTCTTCGTTCGTTGTAAAATTATCTTATCACAAGTATTGGGTTGTATTTCCGGAAAGTTTATGTCGATTATCTGTTATCTTCAATGAGACATGAAATTAAAATAAATCATTAAATTATCAATTAAAAAAAAAAAAAAAAAAAACCAATAAAGACGCTCAAATTTTTAATATATGAGCAAAACTAATACAATCTTTAATATTATCCTTGTATATTCTATTCGAGGTAGTTTTATAAATAATATAAAGGAAGGAAAACAAAAAACAATTTTGGACACAATCCAATAATATAATAATAATAATAATAATAATAATAATAATAATAATAATAATATAATAAATATAATAATAATAATATAATATAAAAATATAATAATATTTAGAAATTATAAGAAAAATGGACCTATGAAAAACGTACTCAAGAAATTTAACAAAAATTGAATACCAATATGGAATCATTGTTTCTAAATTCTATGAATTAATTCTATTTCTTAATTCCGTAAAAGAAAAGAGAAAAGAAACGAAAAAAACAAAAAGGAAAAATATCATCTACCTTTTTTCTTTTCTTTTCTTTCTTTTCTTTTCAATATACCACTTTCATCGTAATGCATTATTTTATAGGTTTAACTCATTTCTGTTATAAATATCTCGGACGATTTCCTTTTGAGGATTAGTTACGCTAACATGCAATCGTATAAAGGTGATGGGACCTTTGTTGCATGGATTTCAGATACGGGTAGTGGGGATTAATAAATATTACATGGTAATACTCGGTACTACCCTTTATCCACGCTCGTCCATCAAGCCGTTTACGACTTCTAAACGCCGTTAGTACTCGCGATCGTGTTTCGAGTCGTAAAAGTCGCTGCGGCAACGCGTCTCGCTCCTGCTTCCAATCTCTCTCTTTCTCTCTCTTTCTCTCTTTCTCTCTCTCTTTCACACACACACACACACACACACACACACACACACACACATACACACTTTAATCGGAGAATGGAATTCCTTCCTGCTGCTCTCGAGCCGTGGAAATCTCAAACGGGTTCGTGCCTCGCTTAGAAGTATACTTAACGTACGTTTAACGTTTGATAAATATTTTAGTTCGGAAAAGCGACAAAATGGAGTAACAGTACGGATAATGGGATCTGAATGTCTTTCTTTCGATACACATACACACACACACACACATGTACGCATATACGCACGTATACATTCTACAAGTGTGATCTTTATTTAGAAAAAAAAAGAAAAATATACATAATTCATAGGAAATATTATTATATTACCGTGAGATAAGAGAAAACAAAATGTCGAGATGATTCACCGTAGGAATATTATGAAATACAGGAAGACGTCGTTCTCTTCCGGTAAACAATAAGTAAGAAGATGAAGAAAATAAGGAGGGAGAAGAAACTGCGAAAGAACTTTGATATCGATTTCTTTAGGGTAAATACGACTCTGCGTGACAAGAGTTGTGCGAGTGTGTATGAGTATGTGCATGTGTGTGTGCGCGCGTGCGTATATGCGTAGAAAAAGTTTCGCGTATTAGCGTACATATTTTCGTTGTCATCATCATCATAATCATCATCATCATCATCATCGTCATCATCATCATCATCATCATCATCATCATCGTTTTGTCGTCATTTTTTCGCAATTCAATACGTTAATAGTCAGGAAGTTATATACACATACATATATATATATATATATATATAGAGAGAGAGAGAGAGAGAGAGAGAGAGAGAGAGAGAGAGAGAGAAAGAAATATATTTATTCTTACGTGTACCTACAATGGTAGAAAACGTATATGCGTATGTATGTAAGCGCTCGTGCGTGTATGTGTATACATGTATACATGTATACATACCTATACGTGCCAAGACGATCTTGAACGGATTTAAAAACAGCGAATGTGAAGTGGCAGTAGGAAAACAAACTTCGTGCTAGATAATAAACTCGCGAAACGATTGAGAAAACTAGGTTACGGAACGAGGAATTTAAGTGGGAAATATGCTTCCGCTCTTATATCGCATAAGTTCGCATTAATAAGCAATTATTCAATCGGTATTTAAATCGTAGGAATGCAATTTCCTATTCTTCTAATTCTTCTTCTTTTTTTTCTCTCTATTTTTTGTCTCTCCATATCTATTCCCATTTTTCTTTTTCTCTTCTTTTCTTTCCTTTCGTTATCGAAAATCCAATGTTTATAATAAAAGATTTTTATCGCATGATTAATCCTCCACCTCTCCTTCTCCTCCTTCTTTTTCTACGAGTAGACTTAATAAATTTGCACGTTTCGTGCAAATAATAAATACACATAACACGATCGTTCCAATGTCATTCGAATTGTAACCACCTTTATAAAGGTGTTAAGTAGTTATGTATATTGTAGGTAGATAAGTATATTCGAAAAAGAGGATGTTTCTAAAAAAAGAAAAAAAATTGGAAGAGATTCACGTATATCGTGAAAGAGAAGGAAACGCGATACTTTACGAAAAGTGGACTCTCGAATACGATGAGGAGGAGGGGGAGGAAGAGGAAAAAAAGAAAAAGAAGGTGGTTGGTCGGCGAAGAGTAAAAAGGTTGCTATCTCTCTCTCTCTTTCTCTCTCTCTCTCTCTCTCTCTCTCTCTCTCTCTCTCTCTCTCTCCTTTTTCTCTCTCTCGCAACCCTTCGAATGGCTTTGTGTAATTTTCTTCGTCCATTGGTATTCTTCTTCGACGTTTCTAAGAGGGAACAGAAACGATCGTTGAGTTTTTTCTTCCTGCAACACCAAGGACGAAATAGAACGAACGAACGAACGAACGAACGAACGAAGAGAAATACGGGAATTCGAAAAAAGGATAGTTAAATTCGATATTTTTTTTTCTTTTTTTTTTTTTTCCTTTTATTTTATTTTGTTTTATCCTTTTCTTTCTTTCTCTCTCTTTCTCTCGTCGAAGCCAATTGCGAATCGAATGAGATCGTGCGTGATACCGCCGGTGTTTGTGCGTCCGATTAGGAACGTTTTACGAAGAGAATTTTTTAAACGACGTTTTCACGTTTTCATCCCCCTCATCCTTTCACCCCTATCTTCAACCCCTATCGCTTTCGGATCGTGCGAATGGATAAAAACATTTTTTTCCACCATTGTCAGTCCTTACATTTATAGAAAACTTCTAATGTTAAAAATCGTATCGTCGGCGTTTCGTTTATCGAAAAAGTTTACTCGTATTAATGCTTACCTACATATACGTTTTAGAAAACGTACAAATTCATGACTCACGTGTGCACAAATGACATTGTAAATAACGGCAAGGCACATTTATGAGTCGCGTAAATCACCGTGTAGGCCAATTATAGGATTAATATTTATAGCGGCGATACACATATATACACGCATACACAAACTCCCTTTCACGGTTATACGCGTGGGAGACATTTTTGGATCAACGCTGAAAAATTGCTAGAATTTCGACAAGGGGTATTACAGCAAGATTGCTAGTTTCGTTCGTTTGGCACGTAACGTTTTGGTTATAGTCCGTGTTAATCGTTACGTTTCTAAACGTTTCTTCGTGCGGTACAATTATTTTGATTATTAATAATAGTAATAATAATAATAATATATATATATATACATATTTTGATGAAGTGTTAACAAAACTTTTTTTGATAAAGTGTTAACAAAACGAGAAATAAAAACTATTTTGAAAGAAAGAAAGATGTTGAAAGATTAAAGAAAAAAAAAAAGAGAGAGAGAGAAAGTAAAAGAAAAAAAGGAAAATAAAATAAAAGAATGAAGACGAAAAAGAAGAGCGAGGAAAAATAGAGAGAAAACTTTATTAGCTTCTTAAAAATCTTATTATTCAAAGGAGATCTTCTAGAAATTATGGTGTACTATCTTGGCCGACCTTTCCAAGCAGCCTCCATATTTTCGCAACGACCAATGGAGTCTAGCGAGTCAAAAGAGGGAAAATCGAAAGAACACTCGTAATACCTACTGACCTAGGAAAATACACGAGCACACTAGGACGTTCCTGGAATCGGTTCTCCGACTTTCTTACATAATACTACGTTGGTCATTAGGAACGTTCCTTTGGAGGTATCAAAGAGAAAATGAAAGAGAGAGAAAGAGAGAGAGAGAGAGAGAGAGAGAGAGAGAGAGAGAGAGAGAGAGAGACGAAGCAAAAGTTCGTTTACAAGAGCGATTATATACGGCTTGGTATTTAAGATTTTCATTTCATTTCATTTCATTTCATTTCTTTCTCTTTTTTCTCTCTTTCTCTCTTTCTTTCTCATTTTTACCCTTTTCTTCTATAACTTCGAAGACTTAAGTTTTTGATTATGTTATTAATTGTAAAGGAAAGAAAAAAAAATAAATAAATAAAAATAGAAGAAAAACAGAAAAGAAAATTCTTCTGAGAAATTTTCATTAGAGAGAATCGTTAACTATCCATCCAGGTACGAGTTTTATCATCTGAACGTTAGAACAACGAAAGGTATCGTCTTCGAACAAATGAAAAAGGTCAATAACTCCTCTCCTCCTCCTCCTCCTCCTCCTCCTCCTTCTCCTCACCCCTTCTTTCCCCTCTTTCTCGTGCAATTTCAGTGACAATGGATAAGTAGGTTGTAAATGAATAGCTCCGCTTCTACTCGGAGAAGCAGGAAACTGTTACTTAGGTCGTAGGAGCTATTAAGTTCGGTTCATTCGGCAAAGTCAGGATTTCTTCGTCGATGAAGCCGTCAGTGAGAACATCGTTTGAAAAAGAGAAAGAAAGAGAAAGAAAGAGAGCAAGGTTTTACTTTTTTCGATATCGAATGGCACGTTAACTCTGATTCCTCCTCTGTCTATCTCTCTCTTTCTCTCTCTCTCTCTCTCTCTTTGGAACATTTAATCTTCGATACGATCATATCGGCCATTGCGATCCTTTAACGAAAATCTTTTTCTCTCTGTTACAGGTAAGTCTCAAGGCAATTTTTCTTACGAACGAACGAACACGACTTCCATCCTGGATGTGGATTAAAATGCGAGGGAGAAGCCGATCTCGTCTCTCGTAGGTATCGAAGGTATCGTCTCGAGAACACGGAGCCATTTCAACCTACCTCCTCCCCCTCCCCCCCATCCTACTAGCCTCACCCCTCAAACGTACGAGTAAGAGAGAAAGAGAAAGAGAGAGAGAGAGAGAGAGAGAGAGAGGTAACGTAGGCGAGGCAAATTTCCCGTCCAATTTCGCATCCACACAGCTGCCGGTGAAGTCTTAAATCAATTGCTGTCGAGGCGGAGGGGTAAAGGTAGGAAAAGAGGAGTAGGGTAGGACGACGATGGAACTGCAAAAGAGAGAGTAAGAGAGAGAGAGAGAGAGAGAGAGAGAGAGAGAGAGGAGAAGAGAAGAGAAGAGAAGAGAGTCGGTCTAAGGTTGCACTCAACTCCATAATTAGTTGGGAACCCGAAGCCGACGAAGCTCTCGGATTTAATATCTTAACGCCCTCCTTAACGCGCCTCGAAATTTCGCCTCGTACTCCTATTGGCAAGTAAGGTTAGCACGAGATTCTCTCTCTTTCTCTCTCTCTCTCTCTTTCTCTCTTTCTTTCTCTTTCTCTCGTTCGAATGCTTCGCGAAAACTTGCTGTTCTCCATCCATCCCCCTCTCTCTTCTCTTTTCCTTCATTCCTTCCTTTCTTCCTTCCTTCCTTTCTTCCTTCTCGTTTACATCTTTCTCTTCCATCTTTAACTTCCATAGTTCCACTTTGAAACTGACGCATTTTCGAATACACCCGGTGGTTTTCGATTCGGAATAACTCTACGATGTTAGGTACCTAAACGGATAGGTACCCATCCGGTCCCTGTGTTGCGCACCGTCTGTCGTTTCGTTCGAGTTTCACTCTATTTCAAACGTAATACTTACGTATTTATTTCTCTAGTTCGCTTTTGCTGTCATTTCCTCTTTCTTTATCTATCTCTTTCTTTATTCTATCTTTTTTTTTCTTTCTTTCTTCCTTTTTTTTCCCTCTATGTTAGGATTCGATTAGATAGAAAGAGATAAAGGGAGAAAGTAGAGGAGATTATATATACTGGTATTTTTTCTTTTCTTTTTTTTTTTTTTCTTTTTTTCGTTCGAACAATCTTCGTACGCGTCGTTGAAACTTTCATTCGATCGTAACAAAATATAATTTATATGTATATATATGTATATATGTATGTATGGAAGTAAAGCATATAATGAGAAACATATAGAAAAAAAAGAAAAAAAAGAAAAGAGAACAAGAGAAAAAGAAACAAGATTCTCCTTTTACCATGGCCAATCACCCGACCAGTTATTTTCATGATTCGTGACATTTCGTCGTTCGAAAAAAAAAATGGCGTCGTCCTTTTTTCTCGATTTCCACCATCTCGATGTTATATGCAATAACATCTACCCTATATCGCGAAATCGACTCGATCTAATTATTTAAGTTACGTTTGCTCGTTTCGTAGAAGGTCGTAGCGAAGGAAAAGGTCAGTCAGTCGTCGTTCTTGCAACGGCAACGTGCGACCTGGATTTCATTTTTCCAAATCGACGCTCGAGTAGGTTGGACGTTTATTGTTTCAAACGTTCCTTACCTAGGCTCAAGAAGTTTCGTAAATAATTGAAAAGATATCTCTCTCTCTTTCTCTCTCTCTCTCTATCTTTCTATCTTTCTTTCTTCTCCTTTTCTCTTTTTCTGGCTGGAAAGTGGCTTGAAAAAGGTCAACGGTTCGAAGAGAGAGAGAGAGAGAGAGAGAGAAAAAGAGAGAGAAAGAGAGAAAAGTAGAGAGACGTGTCGTATAAATAAGAAAATTCTACTGAAACGTTAACGAAAGGCACTTCTTCCGCTTGCTCCCTCGTTTAACCATCCGGAGAGGACACCAGACGATTCATTTATTTGCTCTCGCTTTATTTTTCCGTTCTTTCTCTTTCTCTTTCTTTCTTTTGATGTCTCGAGAAAAATTTGCCGTATGAAAGAAAGAAAAAAGAAAGAAAGTGTGAGAGAAAGAGCGAGAGAGAGAATGAGAAGGTGGCATCGGTGTGCGAAGCAACCGATTCCCCTTACGCCCTCTTCCTCCTGCCACCCCCTATTTCGAGGGAAAACCAAACATTTTTTCAACGGAGACCACTGGACGAAAGACATCTGCAAAAGCAGATGTTAGACACTTTGACTTTGGCCAAACGATAGATCGAATCGTCCTCTTCAACACGCTAACAGATGGCACGTGTGCTCTTTTGTTATCTCTCTCTTTCTCTTACGTTCTCACATTCTCTCTTTCTTTTTTCTTTTTCTCTCTTCTTTTTTTTTTTTTTTTTTTGTCCGTATAATTTTCTGAACGACCCTAATCGTCCAAACAGGAAGGACCTACGTCAACGTTTGCGCCCTCACTTTCGATCAAATTTATTTCTCTCTGATAGATCGAAAATTGCTCCGAGGGATGTGTGCGTCCGTTTTCGTTTCAACGAATTTTATCGTAATTCTCTCGAAGCGATCGTTATTGTAGAAAATTTTCTATTGGAGTTTGATAGTATATGTATATGGAGATGTGTATGCGTATATATCAGTATAATCTCTAATATATTATAATAAAAATCATGTAAAACCTTTTAACAAACTCCAGTGATATTTTTACAAATATTTTTACTACGAAATATTTTTTTTCTTTTCTTTTTTTTTTTTTTTTTTTTTTAAATCTATTCATCTCTTTTCTATTCGCGCGTACGCTTGTGTTCGGTAATATCATTTTACCTGGATAAATAATTGTACAAGAGAAATTAATCAAGTAAGCAATTTATTGCCCTTTTTATAAGATTATCACTTTATGTAGAACCACATTTTTTCTCTTCTATTTCGTTTTTTTTTTTTTTTTACTTTTTTTTTTGTAAAAGCAAAACAATAAAACGATAACGATTTTACGATCGTTATGTGCAACTCAATATTATAGTATTTTTTATTTCGTTTCAATTTTTTTGTCTTTTTCTTTTATACACACAAACATATGTATATATATATATATATATATATATATATATATATATATAAAATCAAATGATATTATTTTTCGTTCTTTACAAAGTTTGTTCATCCGATTAGACTGTATTTGTGTATCATCGAGCGACCGTTTCGTTTTGTTAATTTCGTGCGAGAACGCGAGAGATGGAAATTAGTTGTCCTTCGGTGTCACTCATACGTGACGCCGGTTTTTCCATAAAAATCGAGCTGTCGAGCGTACGTGACGCACGAAAGCAACCGCGTTAATATTTACCCGCAGAATCCCGTTATGTTTTAGACGTAATCTCACCAGTTTTTGTCACATTCGCGGGATATTTTGTCGCATTGCGAGTTCGTTTTCATCGTTATCGGTCGCTTTCAAAACATAATGCAATGGAAATATCGAGAGTTACATACATAAATACATACGTAATTATTTGAGATCAATTTCACTTGTTGAGCTGACCCGATTCGTCGAACAAGTACGATTAAAATTGTCTTGCGATGTAAACAAATTTTATTTTACAGAATTAAACGAAAAAACAATTCCGATCTTTCTCGTAAACGATCTTTTTTATATTTTAAAAAAGTAAATTGTACGAAAAGAACCACGTTCAAACGAGAGCGTTCCTTGTTACTTTTTAGTTTAAAAAAGAAAAAAGAAAACATATTTTTAAAAACATAATTACAGCGATCAAAGAAGTTTTTTTTTTCTTTCTTTTTTCTTTTTTGTAAAAATTATTTCTACCTATAGAAAAGCGTCTCGTTCTTTTTCTTTTTTGAGAAGCAACAAAAGATTTACAAATGTTCCAAAAGAAAAATCGTAAAATTCTATAATTAAATGATAAATAGATATTTTTCAAAATAGAAATATAACCATTTATCCGAATTTTTCAATAAATTCGTTTCTACGACATTTAACATCCATGACCTCGAAGTTCACCGTAAGGGTTAATTGTCGTGGGTTATGCATTAATATCGTTCGATCGATGACACAGTTATCCACTTTTGTGACTGTAGGTCACGAAATCCAGAAACGTTTCTATTACATTGTTCCCCTCTGCCTTTGGTGACGTGCGAATTGTCATCGAAGATTATAAAAATAGTATAGAGTAAGACGAGAAGATAAGTCGATCAGATTGCTCTATTGATCGAATCCTCGATGTACTGAATCGAGAGCGATTCTATTTTAAACAAGGTTTCCTCTACAAAGTTGTTCCAAAAATAATTATGCTCGAATATAAAGGATATTAATTAAATTGACTTTTATGAGTTCGTTAATAGATGTAATATTAAATCTGGTTCGTGGTATATTAAAGATTTCGAGAGATTTATGAGATTTTTTTTTTTTACGTGCTTTCGTCTTTACCTATTTCAAAAAAAAAAAAAAAAAAAAAAAAAAAAAGAAAATGAAAGAGAAAAGAAGAAAAGAGAACGAATTCTAGGATAACAATATGCGAAAATGAATAAAACAAGAGAAAAAAAAAAGGGAATTATAATCTTAGGGAAACACAGAAAAAAATTTACAATTCAACGATTTCATTATTATGAATCCTACGAGTTACGGAAATGGTGTTTAACGTCACTACGGCAGGATCATTTGAAAATATGGACTGCGAGGAAGTCATCATCGAACATCATCACCGCTATTATTATCCCGATAATTATCATAGTAATGAGCATTCGAGATTTTAATTATCATAAATTTGCTTATATAACGTGTCGAGAAGTTGGCGAATGAGCGAGGAGATAACGTATAGATAAATGTAACGATTTAAAAAGATCCATAGATCGATCGATCGATCTTTTCGTCGACGATTTAGCCAGCGTTAATCAGAGCAAAGTCATACGTAGATATCGTCTCAAGATATTCCAAATTCTCGAGCTTAAGCAAAAAGTTATCTTCATTTTCAAGAGAAGAACTTCGTTTAATGACGACGTTTAAGAAAATTCCTAACAACATCAAGACATTCCTTTATTTCCAAGTTTATCCGTTTGAAAATCGTATTACGAAGATTCGCTAGCGTTCCTAAGCTTTACCACCCCTACCGGCCTATCCTCTTGTACATCAACCTACTTCCTACCCATTAGAATCTAATACAATGGAACATCTGATATTACATGAAATAATACCGATCATTTAATGGATATCTAAGATAATTAACTCGACTTTTCGTAACTTACGTAATTATAAAATTCAAATAGTTGGAGAGTGTATGTTTAATGAAATACAATATAATATAACGTAACCCTTAAGATACTGAATCTTAACCAATTTCAAAGTTGGCTTGCTTTCATTTCATTCACGCTGATTTGACTCGAGCGTTTCTAATTATAAGGGGAAAGACGATGAGCGGAGTTCTCGGGGTAAGGACGAGTAAAACGAGAGAAAGGCAAGAGTATATATGGGAAATGCTTAACAGGAGAGAGAGAGAGAGAGAGAGAGAGAGAGAGAGAAAGGAAGGGAATAGAGCTGATGAAGGGGAGGAGAGGTGGGAGGAGGGAGGACGAGGAGGAGGAGGAGGAAGGAGGTACGTAGAGAAACGAGTATCGTGTGACGGAAGCTTCGCGGGCTTTCACGTAGCACCTCCTTCGTCTCGATGAATGCTTATGCACTTCTTAGACTATGTGCGTAAAGTACCTACTATGCAAGACGAAGAAGACGTAGGAGGATTCGTGGAATATACCTAGAGAAAGAGAGATAGAAAGAAGGAGAGAGAAAGAGAGAGAAGATGGTGCGAAGGTAGTATAACGAGGTCAGGTTGCCAACGTCGTCGTTGCTACGTTTTAGTCTTCGAAAGCCTTTTAGTCTTTGGTAAACGAGATCTTTTCGTCTTTCTCAAAATCTTCGAAGCGTGTCTCGTAAAAGAAAGAGGATGACGAAAACACAAAGTTAATACTTTTAAAAGCCTTCCATTATTATTATCATCATCGTCATGAATATATTAGGTAACGGTGATGTGTAGGCTTAAATGTTTCTAAAAAGATCTTGTATAAATCGATATATAATATATATATATATATATATATATATATATATATTGAAGTTTTGTAAATTTATATAAATATAAATTATATCACATATATATTAATTTATATATTATAAATTATAATACATATATGTATATATATAGAGAGAGTTTTGTAAATTTCGTTCGTTGAAAAATATGAAAGAATTCATATTTTGTCACAAAGTTCTTTCAACGGAACAAACGATTTGGATTATCCAAAAAGTTTATATATAATTCAATCTATTATTAAATCTTACATTATTCCAGATCTATTATCAAAGGAAATATATCATTTAATAATCTTTCGAATGACAAAAGGTATCTTTAAAAAATTGGTCTTCTCCTCTCTAAATATAATCTGCAAAATTGTATTTTACACGATGTCGAGAAAATATCGATATTTTCGATTAATGTCGCATATACCAAACAATATCTCTATACACGGTAATATCTATTGAATTATCAGAGAAATGTTGTTCCAAGCGATATAGATACGTTTCGTCGAAGAGACGAAAATGCGGGACGAACGGAGAAGGATTCGTTCGATCGTTAAATATTCGCTAGCGAGAATGGAAGTGGCGAGTTCGCGGAGTTCCTATCCGATCTCGTCTGCGTTCTCTCCTGGGCATCCCGTCGGACGAAATCAGCGGAGCGCATTGAACCCTCGACAATGGAACTATCGCGAGCGTTTGTTGATGCGCGCAACCCTTTCGTCGTAGCCTTTACGAATGCAGTAGCGCGCGTTGTTGGATGGCGGCCGGTGTACTTGCACGCGGTGCGTATGCTTTTCGCATGAGAACGCAATCGTGTTGAAGCGAGGAACGAAAGAGGGGGAGAGAGAGAGAGAATAAAAGAGCGAGTGAGAGTAGTAGTAGTAGTAGAGAGAGAGAGAGAGAGAGAAATAGAGGGGGAGAGATGGTCGAACGGATAGTCGATCGATCGGTTCTCTACGAAATATTCTCTAATAATTTATTTTTAATCTGAATTAATAAGCGTTCGTTTTTCTTGTTCTTTTTCTTTTTTCTTTTTTTTTCTTTTTTTTTAATATATATATATATATATATATATATATATATATATATAGTTTATATTGTAGTTTATAAGTATATTCTAGACATCGATATGAGAGAAAATATTATATATGTATATATACGTATATATGTATATTTATACGTACATACATGTATATATATATATATATGTATGTATGTACGTTTGTATTTATGTATGTATGTATGTATATCTTGAGTTAAAATGCAGAGTAGATGAGTAAGAGGATAGACATAATGATAGTAGAGGGAGAAAGAGAGGGAGAGAGAGGGAGAGAGAAAGAGAGAGAGAGAGAGAGAGAGAGATTCGTTCGAACGGATAGTTAGTCGATCAATACTCTACGAAATATCCTCTAATAATTAATTTTTAATATGAATTAATAAGTAATTTTCATCTTCTTGTTTTCTTCATTTTTTTTTCTTCTTCTTTTTTTAATATACGATTTAACATCGTATTAGAATTTATATTAAATGTTGGTCGAGTATATTCTACGCATCGATATGAGAAAGAAAATTTATTATATTGTAGATACATGTCTTGAGTTAAAATATAGAGTAAACGAGTGGAAGGATAGACACAGTAATAGTAGAGAGAAAAAGAGAAAGAGAGATTCATTTGAACTGATGTTCGATCGATCGATACTCTGTGAAATATTCTCTAATAATTAGTTTTTAATATGAATTAAAATGTACATTTTATTCTATTTTTTCTTTTCTTTTCTCTCATTTTTTTTCTTTTTGTAATATTATTAAATATCCGTTAGTTCATAAGTATATTCTACGCGTCGATATGAAAAATATATTATATTATATTATATTATATTGTAGGGATATATCTTGAGTTAAAAGTAAATGAGTTAGAGAATAGACACAGTAAAAGAAAAAAAGATTCGTTCTAATGGACGCTCGATCGATCGGAACTTAATGAATTATCCTCTGATAATTACTTTTTAATATCAATTAATAAATACTTTTTTTTTTTTTAAATATATATGTGAGACGTTAATTCATAACTATATTCTACATATAGAAATGAGAAAAAGAATTACTATAAATATATATTTTTTTCATTTAAGATACAATTCTTTTTTTGTATTTTGTTTTCATAAACGAAAATTGCTTTGCTTTAACTCCTTAATAATAATAATAATACTTTTCTTTGGCATGAAATTATTTATGAGCTAGTTAACAAATCTCATAAGAATGTTTAAATAATGAAATAATTTTTTATACTTTACAATTTTTATTTCAATATATTTTTTGATAAACTTTGATATTCTCAAAATTAAATCGCGTGTATTATTATCGTTAAAAAATAATCTGTATTTGTGTATTCACGATTACAGGAACTGTTTTGTTCGAAATTCAATGCCTTTTTAAGAAAGCACATTTTTAATACATCCAGTAAATATTTTCCAATTTTTTCTTTATTTATCTCGAACACAAACTAACATATTTATTTTTTCTATATAGATAAAATGCATTTCACTTGTACAAATGATAAATATATTAAAATTATAAATATTTCTTATTTATACGAAATAAGAATATTTAATTTTTAGTGAATTAATAAATTTTCTTTTTCTTCTTTTTCTAAAAAAAAAAATAAAAAAAAAAATAAAAAAAGAATAAAAAATTAAAAAAGAAAACTAAACACATACTAAATACGATTCGTTACTTTAATGTATTTTACGAATCGAAATGAAACAAAAAAAATCACTATAGATGTATATAATTTTTCTTTTTATAATTATTTATTTTCTTTCGATCGTTCACTCATAATGTTTATTTGTGAATTATTAAACGAGAGATTTAGATAGATATGGTAGTTTGTTTCACTTTAATTCCTTAATAACAATAACATTGTTCTTTGACGTGGAATTATTCATGAGCCAGCATAACAAATCGAAATGTTTAAGCATTCATTTCATACTTTATAACTTTTATTCCTGGATACTTTTTTTAATAAACTCGAACATTTTTGTAGGATTAACTCGTATGTATGTTTATCATAACGAAGTACTTATTTGCGTGGACGTATTTACACAAACTTTTCCTTTCTTTTTTTTTTTTTTGCAAAGGAAATATTAGCAACTCATATTTTTAATACGCCCGACATATACGTTTGTCTTCTTTTTCTTTCTTTCTTTCTTTTTTTTTGTTGCTTACTTCCAACAGCAAATCATGTGTCATATAAAGTACTAAAACTATCCCATATATAAACATTTACGTTTTAGTGAATTAATAAATATGTATATATTTTTTTTACATATACATAATCTATTTAAAATGTGAATCACTATTACAAAAGCACGTATAGAACGTATCAAAATAAGAGAGAAAAGGAAATGTATATAATATATATTTTTTTGGGGAATATATAATTATATATATTTTTTGGTGATATATACATATATGTATATTTGTGAAAAATATATATATTTTTCTTTTATTTTTGAGACATATATATATATTGTATAAAAAATATATATATATTATATTATTATATTACATAATATATGCAATATACATAATATATATAATATATAAATATACATACATATATATATAAATATATGTCTATATTTCCAAAGAGAATAACAATAACATCGATCGGTGATTCTTCGAGTAGTTTGCTTGTAAAAATCGAGATAAAGAGTACATTTTCCGTCAAAAGGAATTTCAACAAGAAAATAATCGGCTCGGTGCATGTTTCTCTATGATAAATATTGGAAAAAAGAGAGGGATGGTGCATTCGAAAAAGTGTACAGTTGCGAAACGTTGAAGGGTGACAGAAAGAATCTCAAGGGGTTTGATGGAGATAGTAGAAGGTAAAGGTGCAGTCTCTTTTGGACGAAGAGGATCGTGTGGTGTCAAACTCGAGATCGAGAGTGTTGCGCTGTGCTGTTGCTGGCTGCTATGGCACGTGGGTCACGGAAGTGTAGTCTCGTACACACACGAATGTCATTGTAGCTCACGAGTACTCTCTCTCTCTCTCTCTTTCTCTCTCTCTTTTACACGCGAGCAAAAGCGTAACCGAGCGATTACCTCGATAAATTTCATGAATGGGCCCGTAGGCAGTCATTGACTACACTTGTACCGTTGCGGTGTGAAAGAATGCAAAAAAAGAGGTTTCTATGGAACCCTACGGCTCGCAGCACCCTCTTCCCCCACCTCTTTCTTTCTCTTTCGTTTTTTTTCTTTCTTTCATTCTCCCTCTCTTGCTCTTTTTTTTCTCTCTTTCTCTCTCATTCTTCTCTCTTTACCCCTCTCGTTCTGGCCCTCCTCATGTCTCGATGCAGCCTTCGCCAGAACATAATGCACTTAGCAGCTTGCCGCGTACCGTTTCGCGTTACGCCATTGTGAAGGGTCCTTGTCAAGTCTCGCTTGTCTCCCTCCTCTCCTCTCTCTCTTTCTCTCTTCCTCTCTCTTTCTCTCTCTCTCTCTCTCTCTCTCTCTCTCTCTCTCTCTCTCACCCTACTCGTGCCTCGTTTCTCACCGAGGCACACTTCCCATTGTACCGAAGAAAGTCCCGTAAAGTGTGCCACGCAACCTGTACGTACGAGTGTCGTCGTCTCTTATCGTTCCCTCTTTCTTCTTTTTTTCTGTTTCTTTTTCTTTTCTTTTCTTTTCTTTTCTTTTCATCCACATATTTTTGTATCTATCTATCTATCTATGTATCTATCTATCCATATGGTTATCTATGTATATAAGTATATATGTACGTAGGTAGGTATGTGTTCGTTCGTTAACCATAAACACGCGTGTTTCACCCTCGTGGGTAGTACCTACTTACATCAGGCAATGATTTCTTTTCTTTTCTTTTTTTTTTCTTTTCTTTTTTCCCTTTCCTTTCTTTTCTTTCCTTTTCTTTTCTTCTCCTTTTCTTTTCTTTTCTTTTCTTTTCTTTTCTTTTCTTTTCTTTTCTTTTCTTTTCTTTTCTCTCTCTCTCTCCTGATGGAAGTTTTTGTTTAATCCTTCGACGTCAGAAATGGTTAGTCTTCATGAGTATTGATAAAATTCCATTTTAACGTTGGTAAAATAAAAACGTCGATCGTCGTTACGTTGAACGATTAAGGAATTCGTCGATGTTTATCACTTCTTTGATTGATCACAACCAATCGAATAAAATCGTTTTTCCTTTAAAGAGGGTGAAAAGGATGGTGGTGGTAGTAACAGTGGGAATGAGCGAAAGATACACACATACACACACACACACACACACACATATACATAGTACAGACACAGAGAGAAAAACGCATAGAAAATAAACCTACGCGAATTTATTCGTATCTGATTGTATAACAGACGTAAGAAAAGATGAAAGGTTCGTGTTTTTAATCGCATTTCTCGCAGTACGTTACTCTTGGAAATTTTGCCTTCCGGTCCTGCCTCTGGTAAAACGCGCATCGCCGGCGAGAGCACGACTGGCATGAAATTTTAATAAATGTCATGCTCTCGTAATTCTTCTTTTGGCCACCAGAAATGGGTCAACCGTGTGTACCGTCCGAGAACGTCGCGCGTCAGTAAAATTACATGCAAGTTTAGAGCCAAGAGGGGACAGAGAAAGACAGAAAAAAAGAGAGAGAGAGAGAGAGAGAGAGAGAGAGAGAGAGAGAGAGAGAAAAGGGGAACACGCTCCCTATCGTGCAAACGGCTTAACCCAACATCTTTTTACTCGAGTAAAATTGAGTGTGTACCTTCGTTCACAGCTGCGGATTACGAGGTTCCTTTAAAAAAAAAAAAAAAAGAAATAAATAAATAAAGAAAGAAAAAAAAGAGGAAAAAAAATAATAAAGAGAAAAAAAAGATAAACTTGAGATCCAATTATCTCGTCGCGAGTATAACTTCAACGAATTAAGATCTTTTAAAAGTTCATCATCATACTCGTCGGATATACGTATGTAATATATGTATGTAGTAATGTACGTGTATCTCTATCTAAAATATACTTTATATCAAATATATTTATTCGAAACGTACGTACACTTACGTTCAAACTTATTATTAGATTGATGGACCTAGGAAGAAGAGGATGGAGGTATATGAGAATTTTCAACATTTTCAGAAAATTCGAAAATAGCGGAAGAGTATATATGTATATAGTGATATATAGAATACGATCGAATCGGATGACGGATATGACATCGCGATAGTTCGACTCGTATATTTGTGATTTGAGATAAGGGAACACACATAGCAGCTCGCTCACGTCGAGACCATTGGTAATTCATGTTCTCGCAGGCGAGGAGTTGCGTTATAAGATTAATGAACAAATAGCCCTCCCTGTCGAGAAAGAGAGAGAGAGAGAGAGAGAGAAAGAGATAGAACAAAGAGAGAGAGAGAGAGAGAGAGAAAGAGAGAGGTAGGTTTGGATGAGACGAAACCAAATATGGTGCTCTCGCCCTCGGGCCACATGAATGATGCAACGCGCAAGCATGGATTTACAATCGAGATGCATTACGCGACGTGCACAACGGGACATCGACTTTCTTAACCTTTATCAAGAACACGTCGAAAATCTTCCTTTTTCTTTCTTTTCTTCTTCTTCTTCTTCTTTTTCTTTTTCTTTTTTTTTTTTCTTCGGAACGAATCGTAAATCGCAATATTTTTGCCTCTTTCGTTTATTGGAGGCAATTAACGATTCTCGTAAGTACTATAATATTATCGATTTATTGCACTTTGTCTATCATTGATTTTCTTATATGCACGATCGTATGTTAGTTGTGTAGATATTTTTATTTTTTTATTTTTTATTTATTTATTTTTTTTCTTTGGTCGTGTACTTATAGCGTATATTATGTGCTCTTATATAATGTGTATATATGTATATATATATGTACATACGTACATGCATATATAGATATATGTATCGAGTTTCGAAGAAACGATGACGCGAGCACATTTGCATGCATGTTTTAAAATGAACGTTCTGAAAGTATAGTCATTTGCGGGGGAGGAGAGAATAAGAAAGAGGATTCAATTGAAAGATTTAAAAATTATCATATACCTAATATCGTATGTATAAATAATTTCTCTAATGTTAATGATATGTATATGTTATATATTAGAATTAGAAAACTTTGTATATTTTTGATAATTTATTTTGATACTTTATTTAATATATTACGTTTTTTTTTTTAAATTTAAAAGAAAAAAGATTTTCTGATCCTAAAAATAACATATACATATTTTTTAATTTAAAAATCAAATATACATTAATATTAATATATTAATTTTCCGTGTTCGAATTAATAAAAAATTAAAAGAAAAACAAAAGGAATAAGGAGAAGTACGAAAATTTGTGAAATATAAAAAAGGAACATTTTCTAATCCTAATACATATACTTTATTTTAATTTAAAAATCATATACATACATATACAATATTAACATATATGAATTGAAAATTACGAATAAAACAAATCAATCTCCAAACAAAATTCTCTACGTTCGAGTTAATAAAACAAAAGAAAGAAGAAGAAGAAGAAGAAGAAGAAGAAGAAAAAGAAGAAAAGAAACAAAACGAAAAAGAAATTGATACGTAGGAAGGTCGTCTAAAAAATTTAACCTTCTAAGAAATCAACTCGACAAGTTGAAATCTTTCCTTTCCTACGATATATCCCATTTACATACATAGGTATACACAGAAAGTGGAATCGCATTCGTTAGAATGATTCGATTCACATTTAGTTATATACACGGAGATAGAAGAAGAGCGTTTCGTACGGACTGAAATTCACACACGTTTACCATACAAATAGCGTGATTTCCATGAGTTTCTGGTCTTCGTTAGCGTACTCTCGCTTGAGTGAAAGAGGGTTCAGTGAAGGGTCGACGGGAAGGAGAAGTGGGAATCGTGAAACTTTCGCATCGAACACTACCGGTATTGTTTCGTTCATACTCGAGAAGAGAGAACAAGGCGACGTTGTGAGGTTTTACTCCTGGGGTCTTTTCTTCACGCGATAACCCGTGTGGAAACCTCACGGTATTCTCTCCTTAGCCCACCCTTCACCCTCCACCTCATTCCTTCTCCTGATTCCCTTTCTCTCTCTCTCTCTCTCTCTCTCTCACTCTATCTCACTATCTTTCTGTCTTTCTCTCTTTCTCTCTTTTCCATCTTTCTTCTATGGAAGAATATCGAGAATTTCCTCTTAAGGTGCTGCCAGAAGGACAGAATCCCTTCACAATATAATGTTTTGTTCGCGAAACAACTTCAACGTTCCTTCGAGAATTCTTCGTAATGTTCGGGACTTATTAGTTTACGATAACGTAATTTGTAATAATGTTATAATAACGTCATGTGCACGATTCAAATTGATAATAATGATATTATTATTATTATTATTATTATTATTATTATTATTATTATTATATATTTTATTCGAGGAATAAATTGTGGTAACTATCTGACTTCTTCTTTCTTCTTCTTCTTTTTTTTTTTCTTTTTCTTTTTCGATACGGAGTTCGTAGTAATAGAGACTGAATTATTTTGTGTGATAGAAGATATTGCAATGGTCCACTTTAATGTACGGTGTAATTCATAATAATCTTGTAATAATATTATATATGATGTTTAAGAAAATATGTATAGTAAAGTAAACAAGTATATATTATTTCGTGATTAATGTTATGATTATTTTATAGTGGAAATATATCTAATAATTAAAGTAGAAATAATAATAATAATCATATTATTATTATTATTATTTTTTTTTTTTATTACTTATTCATTTTATTCCATGAATAAATATTAGTAACTATGTAATTTCTTCTTTCTTTCTTTTTATTTATTTATTTATTTATTTATTTATTTATTTATTTTTTTAATGTAAACGATTGTAATTTTATATCAATAAAGATCGAATTGCAGTGATATTCTGTAATGTAAAATTGATGATGATAATAATAATAATAATAACAATATCTTATTCGAGGAATAAATAGTAACAACTATTTAATTTTTTATTTCTTTTTTTTTTTTTTTTTACAAAATAGAAATAATCGAAAGTATTCGTGTCAATAGAGATCGAATTATTTTATGTAATAGAAGACGTTATAATGGTCTATTTTAATATTTAATATTGTTCATAAATCGATAAATACTTTTAAGAAACGAGAATCACTATTGATACGAAGAAATTCAAGTCGGATTTTAACGAGAATATTTTTATCGTCGTTGGAACGTATAAGAACTTGTAAGTTCGAGGGATTTAGAAGTAATACGACAAGGGGCTCTTGAGAAATCGGCTGAATGTCTGGCAATGATCTTCAGAAGAATCTGTCTGGTTGAAGTTGATGATCTAAGACAGAATCATTTAAATTTTAAGCACGAATTACCGGGAACTGTTTCTCCTCCTTTTTTCTTTTCCTCTTTCTGTTTCTTTCTTTTTTATTTTTTTTTAGTTTTTATTTCTTGCAAGTGAAAGAAAGATTATTTAAAAAATTTTGTAATTAACTCTAATTTACTCGAAACTTAATAAAATTATCTATGTAAATGAATATTGTATAAAAATGATCGAAAGAAAATAGGATCGTCGAGTTCAATATTAAATTAAATTGAACATATCAATTATTACTGTATACTAACAGCTTACACACACATACATATAAATTATATTGAAATCCAATTTTTTTATTTTCTCTTTAAGAAGTTGCAACTAATTATTAATTACGAATAGTGTTGTTGTTAGTTTTTATATAGAATTAAATAATTTAGTATTTTTATCAATTCTAAGACAGTATAAAAATTAAAACTAAACAATTGAATTAGAAATTATAACATATAATTGTGGTAACTATACTATTTTTTATAAATTTAAAATAATTAACAATAAATTGTTAATAATTATAAATTATATAAAAAATTACGTAACCTTTGAAAAGAATATACAGCAAGGTCGAAACGTTAGAAATTATATATACATATGTACATACCTATATGAAATATATGTATATATATATTTTCTTAATTTTATGTTTGACGGATATCTGATTCTATAAACAACATTAAATTATATTGTTATATACTATACAAATTAATAATATAATACTTTATATTGTAATAATTAAACAAACTCGAATAACTAACATACTTTCTTAAATTTTATTAAATTTCTGTTTTATCTTCAATATAAGTTATATATAAATATATATACAAATGCATACACATACGTAACTATACAGAATACATAATACAATTATATATTCCTATGTGGCTTACTACATTCACAAGTAATAGGTTTCACGCTTGAAGAGACAGGAAACGTCCGTCCAATATCGATATACATATATATATATATATACATATATATATATATATATATATATATATATATATGTATATGTATATCCAAGGCATCTTCGAAAATAACGCACACGTCTATGAGAGCCTATGTGTGTCTATGCATGCGTACGAGCTCGTTGAATTGTCGATACGCGAGTGCATGTATGGATCTACGTAGCCTGTTGCATCCTTCGAAAACGGAACCACCAGAGCACTCTAGGTCCTGTTACGTTCCTTGAATTTGCAATTTAAAATCGTTTTCGATCACGCCTCGAAGAGGCATTCGCATTGAAAACAACTTTCTTCTATACGGCTAGACGCATGATATATATAAAATACATAGATATACAGATAAAATGTTTGTTGTGTTTGTGTGTAAAAAATGTATATATATATATAATAAATATATATGTGTAATAAAATATATATTTTATACATATATATTCAGACATAAAGTAACCAAATGAAAATATATACATATTATATATTTAATATATATATATTAAATTATATATAATATATTTATAATAATCATAAATATATATTACATATTTAATATGTATATATTAAATTTTATATATATATACTATATATATTAAAATATATATTTTATACATATATATTTAGAAATAAATTAACAAAAACGAAATTATATATACATATACATATATATATATATATATATATATATATATATATATATATATTAAATTAAATTAAATTTTTCTTTTATAATCATATTTTTAGATTTTTTAACTACAGTGATTTTGTTCGCGTTAGGATATCATTCGATCTTCGTTTCATTCTGAGCATTTCGATAGACAAAGTCACTGATAGGTTCATTAACGACGCCTTCATCAAGATCGAGAGGAATAACGGGGTACATTGATTGTCAAAGAAACTTTACGATAACGATAAAAATGGTAAATAGAGCTTTCCAATGAGATTTTAACGATGGCTACGCTTTTTGAGCCAATTCACTTACCTTAGGAACCGGCTTGGCAAATACTTTGTCATGCAAATGTCGGATTATAATCGTCCGCCTGTATAAATTTTAACTACGTCTTTCCCTTCCAATCTTTTCCCCGCAGAGTCTAATTTCTCGCCTACATATATATTTTGGCACAGCGAGAAAGACAGAGAAAGACAGAGAAAGAGAGAGAGAGAGAAAGAGAAAGAGAAAGAGAGAAAGAGAAAGAGAGAAAGAGAGAAACAACGGGTCGGGGTACATCGATTGGATAGGAAAAGAAAACGAAACGAAATGAAACGACGTAGCGATTGGTGAGAGGTAGGAGGGGGAGGTAGGAAGGGGAAGAGAGAAATAAAAATTCAAATCGGTTACGAACGGAATTGATTTCCGAGAGAAAAGAGAGTGAGAGAAAGAGAGAGAGAGAGAGAGAGAGAGAGAGAGAGAGAGATTTTACGACTAAAAGTAAGATTCTTATTGCATTAGTATTTAGATCAGTCTCGAAGAATTTGCGTTTTCTGATAAAACTTTCGTTATTTTAATAATGGACAAGCGAAGAATATTTCAAAGTTCTCAATTTTAGTTTTTTTTTTTCTTTTTTTTTTTCCGAATTGGGAAATGTAGATTGATATACCATATGATTATTTTCTTTTTATTTCTCAATGAGAACGTTAACAAACTCTCAACATTAATCTCGTAACATTCTAAATATAATTTTGTTATTTATAAGGATATCGTATTTCAATCATTTAGATTAATCTGAAAGAGTTTTTGTTTTATATATTAACATTAATATTCATTTATATATTAATTATGAACGAGATAAACATATTTCATTTTTGCATTTACGTAAGTAAATGATTTTGTTGAATTAGAACTTTTTGTCGAACGTAAGGCAATATCCGACTCGGTTTACTATTTTTCTATTTTCTATTTTTCTATCCTTTTTTTTTTTATCTTTGTTATTTGTGTTTAATTTTTTTTTTTTTTGTACATCGTAACAAAACTCTCGAAGTTTATTATTCGTATCAAAAACACGAGCATTTAACGTGATTCGTTAGATTAATATCGAGAAACTTTTGTTTCCGACATACATATAAATAATGAACGAGCCAAGAATAAAGTTCTATGAAATGTGTGAGAATTCTCTTTTAGATGAAAAAAAAAAAAGAAAAAAAAAAAAGAAAAAGGAAAGGTAAATCAATAAACTACCCAACCGTACGTCATTACTTTACATTATCAACGTTAACAAGCTCTGAACGTCGATCTCGTGACACCGTAAACATAAGGAACCAACTTAAACGATGTTAGATCAGTTGACGGATAACGACGACTTGATGCGTACGACTTACCGAGCCTAGGCTCGGCTCGATTCTAGTCGGCTTGGCTCGGCTTGGCTTGGCTTGGCTCAGTTAAACTGTTGGTAATTAATGCTGACCGCATTTCCACGGTTTGTCGCGTTTATTCGGGCTCATTATCAGGGCGAGAACGAGCGTTAATGAACGTAATTGCGGATGAAAGGTCTCTCTGACGTACATAGCCTCGACGAGTCACGGACGGACGATCGACTCTGTATTACCCACGGGAAACGATTTGTCGTTGATCCAACGATCCATAGATCCGTCTTCCGCTTCGCGGCCAAGCGATACTTTGAAAAGGGGAAACGGATCTTGACTGAGGTTTCGTCGTTGCGCAAAGGAAATCGATCGGTACGGAATAATTTCTCTTCTTTGCATGACTTTTAAACGTTGATTTTTGAGAAATAAGAAATAATGAGAAATGATTTTCTTCTTTTTTCTCTCTCTCTCTCTCTCTCTATTTCTTTGTATACCTCAGTTACGTCCTGATTTTATAATCGTCAAAGTTTATGTCTGTATGTGTATAGCTTCAATTTCAGCAAAAATACGAGAGAAAAATTCGGTACTGCACCGATCATTATTATTTTACGCGTAGTCTGGCGTTTTTCAGGGCATACCATCGGAGATCGAAAGGCGAAAGCGAACGAATTCTACGGCAGCTCCTCCTCATTCCACAGGTGCTCATTCAGCAGCAGGTGTCTAGTCTCTTTATCGGGAATGAATAATTTCTCCCCGTCGAAGCGCGCCGAATCGAGTCGGCCACTGATTTTCCCAATCCCCGGGAATTTCCTTGGGGAAATTAGCCTCATCCGAAGATTCCCATGGTTCGCGTCAAGCGAGAGATCGTTGGATTATGGAAGACGCTTTCAGGAAGGGGGAGGGAGAGATAGGGAAGGAGGTTGCTAAAGGATAGGGGAATATCTAGCTCTAAAATCGTGACCGTTCGTCTTATTTAGAAGAGTTACTCTCTTCTCGATCTTAAATCTTCAATCTATTTTATTCTTTCCTAAATGCTACATCCATTCGTCGATTTTTCTTTCCTTTTTTCTTTTTATCTTTCTTTCTATCTGCCTTTCTTTTTTTTTTCTTTCTTTTGAAGAAAAAAAAAAAGAAAAGAAAAAAAAAGAAAAAAGTTTAAATATGTTTGCTGAGGATACTATACTCGAACGATTCGATGAGCTGTGGTGTTAGTGGTGTTGGTGGTGGTGGTGGTGGTAGTAGTGGTGGTGGTGGTGGTGGTGGTGGTGGTAGTAGTGGTGGTGGTGGTGGTGGTGACGAACGAAAGTCGCTAGAAATTAATTGCGAAAAATCGATCGTAGGTGCGAGCTCGGCGATATTTCATGCGACTGCCGGCATTCAATTAAAATCAAACCGTTTGGGAAATGGGAAAAGAGTCGGTGCGCTACCAACGCAGAATGCTGCCGCGCTTCGACGAGGAGAGATTCCGAATTTGAATATCTGATTGGACGAAGCGAAATTCAATTAAGCGGAGCCGCCATTGAAAGGAGATCAACGTGGTAGAGTAGAGTAGAGTAGAGTAGAGTAGAGTAGAGTAGAGTAGAGTAGAGTAGAGAACGCAAACGCGAACGCGAATGCGAACGAAAAGTTCATTTCGCGTTGGACACACTTCACCGATTTGGAAATATTATATTTAATACCGAATCCATAATAATCCTTTATCTCTGATGTTATTGCAAGGTGTAAATACAAAGGGCCGATTTTACCGATTACGTACGTTCCGTATATATATCGAAATAATAATCCAGATACTTTGCTTATAGCATTTGTTGTATAATAATAACTCCAGAGTATATATTTTTATATGTGTGTTTCTGTGTGTGAGTGAACAGCCAAGTATATATAAGTATATACATATTTATATAAATATAAATTCGTTAAAATGGCGAGCATAGCGAGTGGTATTTGACCCGAATTATTTTCGACTCGCTCGAAGGGTCGACTTTCAAATGAATTTGTAATTCGTGGAATTACGTGGCCCACCTTTCCCCGCTGCTCTACGGTGCTTCTAATTATTTTATTCCACGTGAGCGTCCACATCGGCGAATTCTCCCTATGCGCTTACCATCGTTCGTACGGTCCTCTCTCTCTTTCTCTCTTTCTCTCTCTCCATCTATCTCTCTGTCTCTTTTTCGCTTTCTCTCTAGGAGTGTACATAATTTTCGGGATTTTCTCGGTGTTCCCGCGTGGAAATTATCCGGGAAGGAGATGAGGGTGGGAACGGGGATAGGATCAGGGACAGGGACAGGGGTAGTATACGAGGAGAACGTATTCCAAGCTCGAAAAGTCGTTGGTTCTGTTGGTGACGTGTCACTAATACTACTAACATTATACAACATAGGTATCCAGTACTCTTCTAGTGTGTAAAACGCTCGAAAGTTGCTTGCTTTCGACCGTATTCTCTCTTCCTCTCTCTTCCTCTCGATGTTGTTTTCATTGTTGTTGTCGTCGTTGCTGTCGTCGTCGTCGTCGTTGTCGTCGTTGTTGTTGTTGACGCTAGCGTTGCAAGCGAAGCGATAAATGCGATGATTTCGAGGACATTTTACTGTGAGTACTAGCTGCGGAGCGTGTTACACCGATAACAGATTTTATTACCTACGTAACGTGCTTCGAATAATACAAAAGGTGAATTGGAAAGAGGAAAGGTAAAGTAATCGTTTATATAATAACGCCTTGATTTAAGATCTTCGAGTCACGTGTATTCACGAACGGTAAATGAAAAGAGAGACGGAAAAGATAGAGAGAGAGAGAGAGAGAGTAGTATTTAATATACAGAATTTCAAAGAAAAGAGGCAATATCCGTGCGTCCTTTCGAGAGGAAAGACGAATAGAGAGAAAGAGGAAGAGAGAGAGAGAGAGAGAGAGAGAGAGAGAAAGAGAGAAAGGGGAATTGTGAAAAGAGAAGAAGGATACGTAGGGTCCCAATAAAAATGCAAATTTTTTCGGGAATCTACCAACTATCTACAATGAAAGAACCAGATGGCACACGATACTCCTATCGTTTCGCTTGTATTTACGTATCTACTCGTCAAATGGAAAGGTAGATCGAAAAAGAGGAAAACAGAATAGTGGGAGAATAGAATGAAGTTTTGTATACGTGTCCGTGTATGTTCGTGCGGATATATACATGTATGCGGACGTATACATATGTGTGTTTATGAGAGCGAGAGAGAGAGAAAGGGAGACAAGGATTTATGTGTTTGTGCACGACGATGCTTTCGTGTTATGTCACTCGCAAAACTTGTCGATTACCGGTGCATTCTTTAACGTATCTGTGAATTCTTTCTCTCTCTCCTCTCTCTCTCTCTCTCTCTATATATATATATATATATATATATATATATATGTTTATATGTGTACATGTATGTATGTATGTACGTACGTACGTACGTATGTATGTATGTATGTATGTATATATATATATGTATGCATGTATGTATATATATATGTATATATATATGTATGTATGTATGTATGCATGTATGTATGTATATATGTATACGAGAAAAGCTTCGAAAAGGATGAAGTCTACTTCTCGTAAAATGCTGCTTGGAGGCATCCATCAAGCGTATATAAAGTTCATTCGAATTCTAGGATATATGTAGATATATATATATTTTACTTATATGTAAAATAGGTAGACGCTTGGGCATCGATCAATGTACAATATATATTTCTCAAGTCGGCATACTTTTTCACCTAAAACGATAAGGTTACCACGTTTTTCGTCGAAAGAGCGATCGTAATATTTTTCCCCTTGCGAATCGTTCATTCATCAAGAGTGTAGAAAAGAGAGAGAGAGAGATAGAGAGATAAAGAAAGAGAGAGAGAAAGAGAGAGAGAGAGAGAGAGAGAGAGAGAGAGAGACTAGAATAGATCTCTCCTTTCTCTTTTCATTCTTTTTGTTTCTTTTCTTTTCTTGTCTTTTTTCTTTTTTCTTTACATTTTTTGATTTTTGTTTTATACACATAGTGTACCGTATCATGGTTACGTTCGTCGTGAAATATATGGAAGAATAATCAAAGATATCAACGAATCATTCTTGTCATACTCCGTCGAACTCTACTTCGAGACGTACGTGGTGTCGTTCTGAAAGAACGTAAAGAGAGCTTGCGAAATTATTAGAGATACGTTTTCGTATTTCGAAGTAGAAGAAGAAGTTGAAAAAGTAGAAAAAGAAAAAGAGAAAGAAGAAGAAGAAGAAGAAGAAGAAGGTACGTTATACATACATCGCTCGTGAGAGAGAAGACGTTTCTCTGCCGACAATTTTGCACGCTGTGTTTACATTGGAGAAATGTTTACTTTGTTAATGTAGAAGTGCAGCTTCGTTTTCGAGGAGGTCGTTCTTTTCGTACTTCTCGTCTCTTCTTAGGTGAAGCGTGAAGAGTAAAAGAGTAGAGAAGGAAGTCCGAGGAAGAAGAAGAGGAAGAAGAAAAAGACGTAGAAGGTAGAACGAAGAACGAAGAAGTAGAAGTAATAGTAGTAGTAGTGGTGGTAGCATAGTAATAGTAGAAGTAAAAAAGGTACTGGCAGAGTTTCTCGAGATGGTAGAAAAGAGAATATTCGCGGGCAACAGTGAAGAAGGAAACGAACGAAGAGATTCTGGATATCCACGGAATTTGCTGATACGTCCGTGAACCGCTTCGATTTATATGCTAAAAGACGGATCGTCGAAAAATCGTCGGAGAAAGATACGAAACGCTTTCCTTTCCACGCTCCCCCCCCCCGCTCTCCCTCTTTTTCTTCTTTCTTCTTTCTTTTTCCTGTTTTTTCTTTTTTTTTTTTTTCTATTTATTTCCTGTCTTTTCCTTTTTTTTTTTTTTGCATCAACGAAATCGATATTTCGTATTATTTCGTAGTCGTCCAGAAAAAGATAGAAAGAGAGAATTTCATCTTATAAGTTAAAGTTATTTTCATTAGCATATTATCATAATTCGCGAGATCTAATGAAACCTCTTTCGATTATTACATGGATTACGTGGTTTATAATAGAAGGCTGCTATTTTATTACATATCGTCATCTAATCGTTTCTTTTTCCCGTTTATTACGAATCTAACAAGTATGATTCGTAAATATGTACTACGTAAGTACTTTTACAAGCACGGATATTTATACACAAACAGACGTATACATACATACATACAGACATACATACATACAGAGAGAGAGAGAAAGAGAGAGAAAGAGAGAGAGAGAGAGAGAGCGCAGGCGTACATGTAGGTACGCAGTATATTTAATAACGAGATTTACGTTCTCGCAATACAATAAGGCAATTTTCTTATGGATCATTTTTCGATCGTTCCGAGTTAATACGAGGGGCTATTAAACCAGAGGATTTACGATACATAGCGCGTGAACGAACGATTTTTCATCTACCACGGAAAATAATCTCGTCTCGATGGAAAGAGAGAGAGAGAGAGAGAGAGAGGAGAGCTTGTATATATCGTCGTGTTTATGTCGCCGATTGAATTTTATCCGTTTCTCCAGGAAAGAAAGAACGTCTATCCTTCTTCTTCTTACGCAATTTCTCAGGTGTTGCTTCGAATAACTCGACAGCGATCGATAACCAACGACGTTGTCCTTTCCCCTTTTTCTTCTTATGGGGATTTCGTTATAGAAATATCTACTCGTTTTCTTTTCTCGTTTCTCAACGTTGATTCGTTTATAACGTGTTGTTGTTATTTTTTAGACTATATATTATATTATATAAATAAATAAATAAATATATATATAAAAATGTGGTTAATATATGTAATATAGTTAATATATATATAACTGTAATAATATACATATGTATATATATATATATATATGTACATATAAAGCAATATATATTATAAATCAAAACTTGACCATTAAGAAAATAATCCTAAAATTCGAGACGATTTTAATCCTTTCTCTCTTTTTTTTTTATTTTTTTTTTGTTTTTTCTTTTTCTTTTTTTGGTCCGCCTACCCCATTTCATTATGCATATCCGTTTTCGAGTGGAATTTATGCGACTTCGAGAGTTCCTCGCTTTGAGAAAAGATTCCTTGGGAAGAGTTTTAGAAAGAAGAATTTTACCGGTCCAGGATCCACTTATTATATCTAATAATGCGAGTGGAAGTATACTCAAGGTGGACGGTTAATCCAAGGAATAGGTTTATAGACATTACGTAATTCGTATTTTCGCTCGTAGACCTTGGTGTGTACCGACTTCTTCGTCTATTTCAGGATCAAAAGACCGTGAAGGCAACGAACGTTCTCTCCACCTCAGTGTATTTCTCTCGCATGCTTGCGGATAGATAATGACCACGAACAAACATGGAAAAATAAGTAGGAGAACTAAGCGTGCGTGCGTGCGTATTGTGTGTATGTGTGTGTGTATATATATATATATGTAATTACATACATATATATATACTTACATATGTTAAATAACAAGCGATTAGGTAAAGAATGAAAAAAAAGAACAAAAAAAAAAACAAAAAATAGGAAACAATTGTTTCTTGCATTTTTTTCCGTCTTGAATTATTGCCATATGATTTCATAGTATAGTACTGAAGTACTTGTAATTTATAATAATTCTACTAATGACTAAAAATATCTAACTTTTCTTGTGTTAATCGTGAAATAGGTAATTTTTAGATTAAACGTTACATCGAGCGATTGTGTCATCTTCGTTTGCATCTATTAAGTCACTGAAATTATTCGTAATCTGTGTATCGAACTAATGGAAAGATTATTTGGGTTAAATTGTTTTTTCTTTTTTTATATTCGATCGATCCAAATTTTTATAACAGAATTCGTTTACATTGATAAGATATATGTATTTGAAATATTAGAAAAAGGAATATTTTGATAAAATATTGTTTTTGTTAATTATAATACGTTTCGGAAACCGTTACGATACTTAGGTGATCAATTTCCAATCGAACAAAATCTATTCAATTCAATATTTTAATATCATCTTATGATCGACTACATGAGTATAGTTTTATTCTATACAAAGAAGTTTTGATTAAAAATTTATGAAACTTGGCAAAGCACGGATTAGTTTTTTAAACTTTCTATTTCTCTTAAAAAAAAAATTAATTTTTTAATCGAAAAATTCAATCGTACGTAACGTACAAAACAAAGATAATTTCATTTTGTATATCTTATAAACGTTTCTAGTAAATCGGATTAAAAGTTTATTAGAATTCGTACGTATCTAGTCTAAAAAAGATAAAAACAAGAAGAAAATCTAATTCCAAGAAAAATAAGTTATAACCATAACGATTGTTATAACCTCGTTAATAATAAAAATTTCTGTCGAATAATGAATTTACTTTTGATACTTGAAGCATGAAGAAAATACGAAAGAAAAGGAAAAAAAAAAAAATAGAAAATGTAGTTTCGATCTTTAAAACGATCGCAAACTACGAGATTTTCTCCTTAAATAAATTCACATCGTAAAAAAAAAAAAAAATAAAATAAAATAAAATACAACATATTCCTTATTTTTAACGAATTTATCATAAACGTTTAATAATCAATCGTGAATCATATTTCCTTCTAACGATAAAGAAGAATTACATTTCCTTGTACGAAAGAGGACGTACGTAGTAATTATTTATATCGATAAATAATATCGATGTATTTTCATTACGTTTTAATAAATGTTAAGTATATTTACATTTACATATAAAATGTTAAAAATTCCGACGTTACTTATTAGCGAACTCATATTATATTTTGTGAGAGAGATTCTAAAGTACCACGTATATATCGTTAGATTGTTTTGGTTCGTGGTGGAACGATCGAATTATGATCAAAAGGCAAACAACAATTTCGTGGTGGGCCAACATGGGCGTTGTTCCTCCTAGACGATGCGTTCCAACGCCGCGGGAATGCGGAATGATGATCGCAATAACGGTAACGATGTTAACGATAGTAACGCGTGAAAATTAATATTACGATGTAGGTGTAGGTGAGATCGTATCTAAAACAAAACCATAGAACCTAACAAATGTTCACGAATTAGCGATTTTCATTAATTAGTTGTGAGAATCGTTTAGATAATAATGCATTTTAATTAACATCTTAGATAGTAAGTTAGATAGATGACACGACACTTGTTTTGAAGATACATTTAAAACATTACAGATTTATCGAGAGATATCTCCCTATTTTTATATATGAATGAAAAGTATAATTATAATTCAGATAGAAATTGGAACGAAATTCTTCAGCTGGAAATTCTTGAAACTATTATTTACATAAATTAATACTAATACGGCAATATTTGCGAAGATACTTCTCTTGCATAGTAAATTTATCGAAAATATGAAATGACGATGAGTGTATGGATATTTGCGTTTATAATTGTAACTCTCAATATTCAGAAGTAATAACCGTAAAATGAAAAAAAGGAAAAGAAAAGAAAAACGACATTAATAATGGCTTTAATTGGAATTGTAATGAGAATTTAGAGAATGAAATTACTGTAAAAGTAACAAAGAAAAAGAAAAGAGAAAAAGAAAAAAAAAAAAAACTCAAAGCATTAATTACAAATTATTCTCGAAGTAGAAATAATCTATCGTTCCACAAATAATTCCACAACGATAACGATCGGTAATTTTAATAATTTGACGTGATAACGATAATTGACCCTATCGAAAATAAGACGGTAATAATTTAAAAATGTTTAACATTTTCAAAGGAAAACAAAAAAAAAACCGATCGATGGTGGTACGCTTAAGAAAATAAATAAAATGTCTAAGTTTGCGATGTTTGTAACGGACGTTATATTTCCTAAGGTATAATAAAATTTAATACTACGAAGAAGCGATAACCGTTGTAACATTTTTTAATCTCGTTCACGAGTTATATATCCAGTCTTGGTTTAACAGAAATTGAGTTTGTTCGAGGTTCAGTGTGGTCGTTTCCGACTTTGGCATGGCAGGCTCTCGTTTTAACGAGCGATTTCTTCATCCGCGAATGACTTTATTCGCTCGGCGTAGCCCGTGTTGCAATCGTGCTTGTTGTCTTGCAGTCGGTGCCGTTAATCGGACAAAGAGTACCGATCTTACCGGTCGCTGCGTTCCCATAATTGGCGAATAAGAACGGATGGAGTGTCCTGTTGATCGTAGTTACGAACTGCTCGTTCATTTTCTCTTGAAGGGATCGTAGATCGTTTTAAAACTCCATTTTCCCCCGTTAGATTTTACGAAAAAAGAGAATTTATTTCGTGTTTATTTATTAGATTTAACTATTATAATTATTTTATAATAAGCGATTAGGCGGAAAGAAGAAAAAGAAAAAGCAACATTTGAACGTCGTTGTTCGAATCAATATTGCGATTTAATATTTGTAACGATTCTTAACACTTCGATTACGTCTTTTTTGACGTAATATTAACGTCAAAAAAAGAGAAAAAAGTAAGAAAAAATCCTTTCCTATGTGTAAAATTTGACGAAAAGTTAGATAATAGTTTATAAATATCTTTAAAATATCCGAAGTTCTTGTATATTTGTTAATCTTTTTGAAATCTTTTTAGAATACGATGAAACTTGTCGCCATATTGTTATACTTATTTCGCGCGTTGGCTAATCCATCTTTCTAAGAATTAATTGAAACCCATACATAATTAAAAGGAAATAAACTTTATTTATACTAAAATAATCATTTTTCTCGTCTTAAAATATCATTGTCAACTCTAATTACAGTCAAAAGGGTTAATTAGTTTTTTATTTAAAAAAAAAAAAAAAAAAAAAAAAGAAAAGAAATTAGAACTACTTCCATTAGTACTACTTAACCTAAAAAATCTATTTCAACCGTGACAAAATTTACTTGGCTTACAACGATTTTATCATTAATTAAACATTGATTTCAAAATCCAATTCTGTCGTTTGTTCTGTCAATTTTCTATCTTTTAATAGATAACTATCGCTGACTCAATGAGAGTCAATACACTCTTCGAGCGAATTTCCGAAAACTTCTTTGCCAGTATACGATTAAAACAATTCAGAAGATAATACGATTATTAAAAATTATCCGTAACGTTAGATTTTGGCAACTAGTATCTATTATAAGCTCGAAGTTATTTTCTTTCTTAGAAGAACTTTATCTCGAATCTATTTTTATCCAGTGATTAATCGTCCTTTTTGCTTAAATTACGAGACGGAAAACGGGAAAACTGAATCACACGGAAATGAGTTAGTCGTAAGCGTGGGCTAAGCGAGGTCATGGTTGAAACGAACATTCTTAAAGGATCAACCTTGACGACAAGAAGAAGGACAGCTCTGGAATAATTTTTATCAATGTTTATGAGAGTTCTCGCAAAATTGAAAGAAAGAAAAAAAGACACAGAAAGATACGAGTTAATCTAGATATATTAAATGGTTTTAAAAGAGAACTGGAAAAACGGGAAAATATTCGTCGGATTAATTTCGCGAATGTCGCCAATCGCGTTTCTGCGCATGACGGAAACTCGTTAGCGAATCGTCCTTCCGCAGTCGCTGTAATTAGTCCTCCTACTTGCTAAATGATTTGTCGAGGAAGCTCCTTCCTTCCTTCCTTCCTTCCTTCCTTCCTTCCATCCTTCCTTCCTTCCTTCCTTCCTTCCTTTGCTCCTTAATACAGATAGAGCTAAAAGACGAATAATCCTCATTGAATTTAGCGAAAATGTAATTTCTGTTTTCCTTTTTTCATTTTCGTGTTTCTTTGCTTTTCTTGTTTTGTTTTGTTTTGAGATAAACGTAGTATACGTATAAGGAAATATAATTGAAATAGCAACATGGTATTCTGTTTATTTCCACTATATAAATATATCATCGATGTCGATTCAATGTCCCATTGTTTATTCCGTTTTGAAATATTTCATATAACGAATCATCAAAGAACAGTGGTTCTTAGAAACGTTAGAGGAAGCTCTTTCCTTTCTTCTCGTATAAATAGAGATAGCAACGAACGGATACTAGCTATTTAAATTTAACAAGACGAATTTATTTAAGTTTTATTTGATTTTTATTTGAAAGATAAAAGAAAGAAAAGAGAGAAAAGAAATTGTATAATATTATATATATATATATATATATATATATATATATATATATTAGAGATATATAATATTAAATGATTATAGATTCTATAATATAAATTAAATATAATATATAAATCATATAAGTAAATATTATATGTATATATAAATATTAAATATTAGATATATAAATATTATAACTTTATCTATTAGATTTAACTGTTAATATTAAACAACGTTGTCCTCTCATCTTAGACGATTTTATTTATTATTTATACAAAATTTTTATTGCAATTTTCAATTTGCATATTTCCATTTGGAAAGAAATATATTATCGAATAAATCGAACAGTCAGTCAGTCGGTTTCTGACAATCAACGTTAGAAATGTTATCGCTAGACATATCGCATCATTCTTAACCGTTCATTTTCAGTACCACGAAGAGAAGAACCTAACTGTAATTGATTTGACGTTTAGAACGGTGAACGCCGAGCGTTTTAACAAAAGGCTCGATTTCATGGCGAGATAGAGCAAGTAATACACACTGTGAAAACAGTTTGTCAAGCATCAGATGCTATCGTAATCATTGTTGCGAGTATCGCGTTTCGCGAGCATCCTTCATCCCAGCAGATCTTGTGTCTGACATTACAGCCATTGTGTCGTCGTACGTTGGAAGACCGAAGAGAGACTCCGTCGCTCGAGTTATCGCGTTTTATATACATACCACGCTATACTATTTCGCGTACCTTCACATATATTTTCCGTCGTGAAAGCAGAAAATAAAAGGGAGAAAGAGAAAAAAAAAATAAAACGAACTTCAATGGACACATCGATGACCGAGCGAATTTTTTTTTCTTTTTTTCTTTTCTTTTTTTTTTTTTTTTTTTTACCACGTTCGTTTCCACGTGTATGAATTTCTTTCTTTCATTTTTTTTTCTTTTTTTCACCGAATAAATTAGCATGTCTATAAGCTTAAACAAATGAGTATTTCGATGGTTGATTATAGGATGAAGTTTTTTGAAAAACGAGGAGATATGTTTGCAATGAGAACGAAAAAGAAAAAAAAGTGATCGTAAATTTAATGCAACGCATACTCGATGACGAAGAGGATGATAAATGTTGGTAAAGAAGAAATAAAATAAAAAAAATGACTTTGATCGTCGTACTTCTCTTGGAATATGCGCTGTTATCGTAAAATGTGCCGATTGATTTCTGAATACGATTTTCGTAAAAGTTATGGATTTGAACGAGATTAATCTCTATTGCATTCGATATATATATATATTACATAACTTGGATAATACTCAAAGCGCAAGTTAATACAACGCATCTGATAAATCGATAGGAAGTAGGGATGTCGTTTGGTATTTGCAATATTTATGTCGAGGATTTTAGATCTTCCTTGATATAGATCTTCGAAAAGATCTTTCCATATTCGCATAGTTCTCGAGCCAAGAATTGATAAAACAACAACGAGCGATGGCACGGATGGGCAAAGTTAATGAAAGTTTTGAATATTAATGAAAATTTTGTACATTGAAGATGAGGAAATTTGTTTAATTTTGAATAATTAAAAATTACACATACATAACCACACAGATACGTACATATATGTTGTCTTTATAATAAAGATATTTATATAAAAGGATTGTTTTTCTCATTAAAATTATTTTGAATAGGAATACTTATAATCTTTTGTATTGAAAATACACATGTGTATTGATAAAAATATTTCGGGTTATTTAATAATATATCTTTATAATATACTATTACAAAAATATTTCATATGAATGATTCATTTAGAAATAGTCCATGAAATGACGAATTTTTAACGATCACAGTTAAAGAATAAAATCTTAAATGGTTTTTAAAAAATCGATCTCATCTTTTTTGAGAATTTTTAGTTTCATTTTCATTTGCTTTTTCTTTTTCTTTCTTTTGCTTTTATATATTGTAAAGCTACAAGTTTAAGTACTTTCAGACTCACTCTGTATATACATATGTTACTATGTAAAACGTTGAAATGAAAAAGATATTTTATTTTTCACCATGTCTAATCGAAATTTGAAAATGAAAGTATGTTGTGTTAAACCACGTGCTCATATTTTTTTCTTCTTTTTCTCTCTTTTTTTTTTTTTTCGTTATCTCGACGAGGTCACATGTGATGTTACTTCATGCGTTTATGTTTACATTCGACATATAGGAAAATCAATAAGAACATACCTACGTACACACATTTTAAATTCTTATCTTATTTTAACATATTATATTGACCGGCCACGTATTATTTCTACTTGTACGTGTAACAACTTACGTAATTAATAAAATACACAAAATCTCTCTACATCGTCTACTAATGATATTGTTTATTATTTGCTTAACTTTTATACAGGTAACATTTATTTTCTATTTAAATAATACACAATATTTCCATTATTACGATTTTTCATTTATTAATAAATACCGTCGTGTTTGAATTTTCACTCGCGGATATGGCAAACGACGAGGATTTTCATTCTTCCATAGAATGTATCGGTTTGATGCAAAATTTCCTTCCGCTATTTATACAAAAATTGAAGACAACTTTTATTTATTAATTTTTTTTTAAATTTAAAAAAAAAAAAGAGAAAAAAGAAAAAAAATAAGTAAAAAAAAAAAAAAAAAAAAATCACTACTTGTAGTAAGTAAAAAGAAAAATTGTATCGAGTGATTTCAATAAAGAAAATTATCCTTCGATATTTGTATAAAAAGTGAGCCGAATTATGGCGTCGAAAAGCAATAGTAGAGTAATTCGTAAAAACAAGAAAAAAAAAGAAAAAGAAAAAAAGACGGAAAGAAAACGAGTAGTAAGGATCAGTTAAGCAATCGCTTCCAGCGTACGGTTCGACCAGAGAAAGATTATCGCGATAGGCGTTACGTAATAAGTCGTCGTACATTGAGAAGGGGTCAAAAGCCGTACTTCTCTTCTTCGACATAATAAGAGCCGCGTCACGATCGGTCAGGACGAATACGGTTAGCGGCGCGACACAACTGTAGAAGCGTGTTTGCTCTGGATGCTTTAATGGAGAAGTCAGTGGTAGAGTTATGCGTTGGCCGTAGATAGTCAGAGAGAGATAGATAGATGGATAGATAGATAGACATATATATATATATATATATATATATATATATCGCGAATGTACTCGGAGTGGGATCTATTCATAGAGAGAACGAGGAGCAAGCACGCGGCGTCAATGAGACACAACATTGGCAGCAGCAATCGTGTGAGGTTTAAAGGCAAAGCCTCCCTCCACCCTCCCACCCATCATTTCATCCCACCCGTCCATCCTCTTCTCTATCTCATTCCCTCCTACGTCAAAGACGCGTCTCGAATCATCGTTGATGGTTAACGCGATCTAACGGGTGTTCCGTTAGTACGTTAAATCGAGGATTAGCTCAGAAACGAACGTTCTCTGATCTTCCAATCGCTCATCCATTACGAAATATCTACGATCTAGTATAGTTATATCCTCGTAATCGTGAGTTTACGCGGGATATCGATGTAGGATTTTCATCTAATCTGATAATTTCGAGACTCTATCGTGTAGATTTTGTCGTTTTGCTAAAGGTAATTTCTGATAAATAAAAATTTCGAGAGATATGGGTGTTGTTAATCGATCTCGTTAAATCTCGTCGTGGATCGTTAAATCTCCTGATCGTTATATTTTACGATCGTTCGGATATATATATATATATATATATATATATATATATATATATGTAGGTGCATGTATACTTTTAATATTTATTATTTTTTTCTCGTTAGTCCTTAAAATATTCGAAAGTATCGGCTCGACGTCGAAGCCAACGTGGTTTTAAATTTCCTGAGAGGATATTGATCGAGTAATTTTTTAACGGCGTTCTCCGAAAGTAATTCGTGAGAAACAAAAACGAGTAAAACACTCGATCGCTAAATCTCGTGACCGTATCGATCCTTTGCATACCCACAATTTCTCTCTCTCTCTCTCTCTCTCTCTTTTTCTTTCCTTTTTGGCAACTCCACTATTTCCTCTTTCTTTCTTTCTTTTCCCGTTTGTTACGCACAACGGGCACGAAATCGTGTCGAGACCTACACCGTGAAAAAGTGGACCAATAGAGTAGTAAGGCGGGTCGAAAGCATCGCGTCATGTGAACGAGCTTTGACTAGCGAGGCCTTACTCAACGAGAACTGCCTACTCTCCACTGCCTCCTGCTTCTATGTTCTTGTAATTATTTTCTCTCTTTTAATATATATATATATGTATATATAAATTTTTTTCTTTTTATTTTCTCCCCTCTTTATTTTCTTTCCTTTTGTTTTTAACGAGCCGCCGGCTGCTGGAATAAGTACGCGTGGAAGTGAGAAATGAATGAGAAAGGACTGGCAAAGCCCAGTACGAGAAATGGAAGGCGAGAAGAAGAGAAAGAGAAAGAGAGAGAAAAGGGAAAGACGAAAAGATAAAGAGAAAGAGAAATAGAAAGAGAGAGTGAAATTCGACGAGTAAGAAAGATGGCGGAGAGGATGGAGGAGGATGTACGTACGAGTTTTTAACACCCTTTACTATTTTTCTCTTTCTCTCTTTCTCTCTCTCTCTCTCTCTCTTTTTCTCTCTTTTTCTTCGTCTGTCTTTCTCCCATCTTTTTTCTATCTTTCTCTCGCAACAGGACACGCAACAACCGACGCTTTTTTCCTTGATAATTCCGGCGCCTCGTCTCGAGGCCATGTCACTGACTGTGGGAAATTGCAATGACGAAATTCAAACGGGTGGAACGAGTTGCGCGGGAACGATGATGAGGAAACGGTAATGCTTCGTTCAGTGATGTTACGTTTGTATTCGAGAGAGAAAGAAAGAGAAAGAGAGAGAAAGAGAGAGAGAGAAAGAGAAAGAGAAATATAGTACGACGAACGTGGCAGCTGTGCTACGAGTAGGTCAGTTTTGTGATCGTGTGTATATCGAATAACGAAATCGGTCAACATAAATCCTATCAGAGTTGAATTTGTCGATTGTTGTCTCGATTGATTTAAACTAGATAGATGAAAAATTATATAACAATTTTTGTTTTACGATTAAATAGAGGGGAAAAATCTGTATGTGTATGTGTGTGTACGTGTATATGAGTATGCGCGCGTTATCGAAAAAACATGAACATTTTCAAAGATGAAACTATTTCGAAAGCTTTAACGCGACAATTCTGTCTGTCTTTGCTGCAAATACATAGTACGTTCGATATCGAGTGTTTGATAACGAATTCCTGATCGTATTTTGCTTCGTGTCACGTTGTTTCGAATACATATTCTCTCTATATACCTATATATAAATACATACGTACATACACATATATACATGGATATATACGTATATACGTATGGGCAAACTCGTACGATAGCCTTGATATTGTGTCGTAGAATCACGCTGTGTATCCGCGCGTGCGAAGAACGTCGAATCTTTCCGTTCTGACGTGTTTTCGATACGTCAGGTAAATCCGAACGCAACGATTTCCACAGCCCGTGCAACTTTAAATATTAAGTCAAGACTTTTCAGAGCACAAAGATAAACCAGGTTTCATAGTTAATGTTTCATTGGATATTAAATATTCCGTACGGTACGACGTATTGATAAAATTTCGACGGAAATTATCGATTCGTATATATATATGTGTGTGTGTGTGTGTGTGTGTATGTGTATATGTGTATTTGTACGTTTCTGTATTTGTGTATGCGTGTACGTTTATATATATGTATATATGTATATATGTATGTATATATATATATGTATATGGTAATTAAATTACACATGAGAAAGCTTTCCGTTGATATTAATTTAATTATATCGATGATAGGAAACATCGACGGATCATGCAATTTCATGTAATTTGCTTCGCTCGTATCAAGCATGAAATTGATCGATATAAATTCCCGGAAATTCATCGAAAATAATTGAAGACAAAAGTCCATTTATATGTTATTATCAATGATAAAAGTTCGTAACGATAATTTTCGAAGATAAGGAAATGACGATTGAAAAATGTTATAATTTATACTTATAAATTATGATTTTTATCAAATTTACTCATACGATATCGTTTACAATATTACAATAGCGTTGATTATTTCTCAGCGTATCGTATTCTTTCGAGATATCGTAAATAACTTGAGAAATGAAAACGTCATTTTATTCTTACCGAAAAAGAAAATTTTTACTAGTGTCCATGAGAATAGAAATATTTGTAATATTTTTACATTCGAAATGTATGCACAAGGAAAAAAGGATAGTTTTATGAATTCTTATAAAAAAATTCTTAAGAATAGAGATATTCTTATACCGGAATTCTTGGCAATGAAAAATATAGTCTGTAGAAAAGATTCTCATGTATCTCTGAATGCGCACGGATTTATAGAATAGTTCGAAAGATTTCTTATTCTTTTATTTTGATTATGTAAATGGGATGTTATATGCATGAATAGAGCTCAAACTAAATTATACTGTGTATACATATATAAAATGTGTAATATTTGCTGTATATATACCTTCCAATCGAGTAAAAGGAAAAGAATCGAAGTGTTCCCGCTTAAATTAATTTTTTTTTACGCGTAACCGTTCGTTTAACGAAAATCCAATTAAATTCTATTCACGTTCTAATGAATCAATCTCTGTCAAACATCTCTCGATAGTATATTCGATACTTAAAAATGATCTACGAACGAAACTTCAACGCTTTGAAAAGTTTCCTGAATAATTCGAATATGAAATAGAAAAAAGAGAAGGAAAGAAGAAATGGTAAAGTTCAAACCTCCTCTTCTTCCAAATAATTTCAAAATTATTTATATTTTCTTTTTATCGATAATATCTAAAGAAAAAGGAAAGAAAAACCAAAAAAAAAAAGGAATAGAAAAATCCATTCTATATATCGGATCGTTGGTAAGCCTCGAAAAGTGATCATTCTATCTCTTTAACTCTCATCGAAGCTAAGGATCATCACTTACGAAAAGAAAAAAAAAAAAAACAAAAAGAAAATAAACCCGATCGAAGAAAGAAAGAAAGAAAGAAAGAAAGAAATAACAGCGTGAAGAAAGGATAAAAAAAAGAATTTCGATGAACTCACCAAGTATTTCTCTCTCTCTCTCTCTCTCTCTCTTTCTCTCTCTTTTCTCTTTTAAAGATCTGTCAAATTTAATAGCTCGTACGTCGTAGAGTCGAGCCGGTGGTGCATCCGCGCGCTTTATTTTTAAATCCTCTTGTATGACGGTGCCACGAAGCCGCTCGCGGAATCGTCGATACGTCCGTTTTGTTCGTCCGAAAAAAAGGAAAGAAGTTCGGTTAAAAAAGGAAAGCAAACGAACGAAATACGTGCGATTTTATCATTTGACGCTCATGCATATTCATCGAAGGACGACGCGCGTTTAACCTCTCTCTCTCTCTCTCTCTCTCTCTCTCTCTCTCTCTCTCTCTCTCTGTCTCTGTCTCTGTCTCTGTCTCTCTTTCTTTTTCTCTCTTCGTCTTTTTTCATAGGAATACCACGTGTTGGTATTCCGTATATACGAATCGTGATACGAACGGTCGGCTCCACGACGCGCCCGCAACTGGTGGCATTAATTCCTTCCCCCTCCCTCCCTACCTACCTCCCTCCCTCCCTCTTTCCCATTCCACCCTCTCTCTTTCTCTCTTTCTCTCTCTCTCTCTCTCTTTCTCTTTCTCTCTATCCCTATCCCTCCGTCTCTCTGTCCCTCTTATCCTCTTGACGCCCTATCGTTTTCGTCCGATTCCCGCGGAGGTTATCCTCGAAATGTTTTACCCCTCGAAAAAAAGTAGACAAACGAAAAGGAATAAAAACGAGAGAAAACGATCCATGGACGCTCGTTACGACGAGCTGTTCAGGAGATGGCGGTAATTACGAAAGCGATGACGCGTACACGTTCGTTCGTCGCTTATAAAAGTACGTATATACATACATACATATATACTTACATATATATATATATATATGTATATAGGACAAGTATATACATAGCTGTGTTACGTACGTATATATGTATGTATTTATATTACCTCAAATTCGTGTCCTCTCTTCTCACCATCGTATTCGTTAGACTTATTAAACATTTTACTTATTAGAAAATAATGTTTATCCCTAGAGTATTACTCGAGAATTCTCTCGTTTAATCGCTTTAAATAAATTTTAATTGAGTTTCAAAGAGAAAAGAAAGAAAAAACAAAACAAAACAAAACAAAACAAAACATTGCAAAAAGAAAAATAAAATAAACATCTCGGATTATCCGTCCTTTTAACGTTGTCATCATTACCGAGTCTATTATGAACATTTGTCGAGAGTTTATGTTTAAACGATACTTAAATGCACCTCGAAGTAATTCAATCTCGAAGTAAAAAATTATCCATGATTAATTTCGTTTCGTTCGAGGCGCGATGGCGCTTGTCCCGTCGATTCGTTTTACGATTCGTGATGTTCGAATCGTAAATGTCAATTCACAATGGTAAGAAGATAAATACGGGGAGCGTAAAAGCGAGGCACGTTATTTTTATTTAGCGTTTCTCATGTTTATCTGTGTGGTACCTTTGGTAAAGTCGACGAAGTGAGTGCCACGTCAATTACGAATTCGTATCTCGCCCGACGGCCGTTTCAGGAAGCGAAGGATTCTCCGCACGTTGTTCGCTAGCCTGTTATTTCGGGACTCCCGAAAGTGACTTCCACTTCGGAGGGTACCTCTGCATTTCAATAAGACCTTTCTGCATCGGCGAAAGTTCCGCTTACCGTTGTAAAAAAAGAAGAAAAAGAAAAGGAAAGAGAAAGAGAGAGAGAGAGAGAGAGAGAGAGAGAGAGAGAGAGAAATTCAAACGAAGACGTACGTTTCTATTCCGAAGATACTTCTAAATGAATTATCTCCTAAACGAAGATAATTCCTTTGATTTTTCCTTTCGTTCTTTATCGCATCGTAAATCTTTCTGTTCGATTATATGTATCGAGTCTTATTTAAAATTTGTATACGTTGTTGTTGTTGTTGTTGTTGTTGTTGTTGTTGTTGTTGTATGTATGTATAGAGATAGATCTCTCATAAAAGAAGAACATACGTAAGACCGTGATTCGTAACGAAATAAAATATTATTATTTGATAGATACATGTTGTATTAATAAATTTCTCATTCCGTTTGATCAAAAGAGTCGATAAATGTTTCACGTTGAAGGTAGATATATTAACGTATAGAAATATTCTATCTCTACTTTGTTTGTTTGTTTCTTTCTTTTCTTTTTCTTTTTTCTTTTCTTTTTTTTTTTTTTTTGTAATGTTTTCATTCGAAATAATAAAATAATAACAAAAGTATTAATATGATATATAATAATAAAGTTAGAAATTAAAAGTAAGAAGAAAAAGGCACAGAAGTTAACTTTTTAAATTCATTAATTTTCATTTTCGTTATACGGTAAAAATGTTATATCTGTGTAAACGTGTGTATCTACTACTTACGTTTTATTTCTTTTTTTCTTCTACTATATGTTGATTCATTAGTAGTTTCTCGATTTGTATTGGTGGAAATAAAATAGTGTCAATATCGTTTGCGTGCCACGTGTCGTCCCAAACTGATTGCAAGACAAGACGTAACGCAAAGATTTTCGTTTGTTTATCGAATGAATATGAATGCGAATGTATGTGTGTGAGTGAGTGAATAAGTGAGTAAGTGAGTGAGTGAGTGAGTGAATGTATGAGTAAGGTAGCTTTTGTGAGGAATGGTCAAGAAGGCAGTGGAGTCTTGAGACGTAGAGAGTGACTCATGGTGTGAATATTAAACAGTAAAGGCCCACTAGTGAAAATACTGTATTCTCTTAGCATTATATGTAAATATATTATTTTCTTTAACACAATATAACTTTGACACTATAATAAATTCATCAAAATAATGTATTTTATACGGATTTTTCTTTTTTTTTTTTGTATTTTTTATCGAAATTATAATTATTAGAATGGTTAATTCAATATAATTGATTAAATGGTTATATTAAATGGTTAATTTAATATAATTATTAGTTGATGGAAAGATTTTTTTTTTATTTGTTATTACGAAATTAAATAAACTAAACGTATAATAATAAATTACATATTTACGTCTTTGTAGTTTAAGTACATATATATATATATATATATATATATATATATATATATATACTTGTTGAATTGACAGAAAAATTGACAGTAAAAATAGGTTGTTAATTCTAGTGTTAATGAATCTATATAGTGTTAAATGAGTGATTTAATTAATGATTTAATTATAAATATTAATTAAATTAAAAATTTGAATCTGGAATATATAAATATATAAACACACACACCCACATATATTTCCTCATTTATTTATAATATATAAACAATATAAATAATATAAAATAATTAAAATATAATAAATCATATTTTATGTATTACAATTAAAAATAAATTATATATTAATTATTCTATTACGTATAAATTTTTATTTAATATCTCAATTTTTTAATTATTATTTAATTAATATTTCTATATATAAAAAGAGAAAGAGAATGAGAGAATAAGAGAATAAAAGAACGAGAGACCGTGTATATTTCCTTGCTGTCTTTAAAATGAAAAAGAATGCGGTTTATTATCGAGGATATCATCCTTGGAATTCATGAAAGGTGATTTTAACGAGGGGATCGGTGTAAAATAAAAAGAAGGCAAAGCTGTAAGTCGTGTTGTACTATTTCTCTTTCCTTATTTCTCTCCCTTTCACTCTTACAGTAGCAATGCCATATACAGCACCACGATATTAGCTCGTTAACACTGCCTCACGACGGTATTGGCGAACACAATAGAATGTTGGATGGTGCGCGTCGAGCCGCGCGACTCTTGCAGCTGCTAGCGCAGTTAGAAGCTATGGTTTCTGTTCGTTAAAGGCCGACGAGAAGTTCCGAGATTCTCTGTTACATTAGAAACGTACTTATACGCACACACATATGTATACACACACACATACACATATAAATATACGTGTAAGTACGATCACGATCGGAGCGAACAGGATTAATCGTTTTCGCGGCTTACCGAGGCGTGAACGGTAAGGTAAAAAGGAAAACGAAGCGTTCGCCGAAAGGATTTGAAGTTTCTCGATAATCTAAGAGCTCTTGGAAGTCGTTGAATCGTTCGAAAAAAAAAAAAAAAAAGAAAGAAAAGAAACGAAAGAAAGAACAAAACATTGGACAAACTGTAGATATCTAAAAACAAAAAAAAGAACAAAAAAAAAAAAGAAAAGAAACGAAAGAAGGTAAAAAATTTTATATCACTTCGAATAAAAAAAAGAAAAAGAAAAAAAAAAGGAAAAAACCAATCGAAACTGGAATTTTTCTATGATAGGAATAGATGCATAAATAGATTATGTGATTGATTTACCTTCTCTTTCTCTATCTCTGTTTCTCTCTCTCTCTCTCTCTCTCTCTCTCTCTTTCTCTCTCTCTCTCTCTTTTCCATTCAAAATCGAACATCGATCGAAGTTGCATATGTAACGCGTTCGAGTTCTCGATCGGTGGATTATTTTGAGAAAAGATACAGATAGATAGATAGATAGATAAATAGATAAATAGATAGAAAGAGGAAGAAGGAACGAGGAGAGGAGAGGAAAAGAATGAAAGAGTGGGAGTGAGGAGAGGAGAAGAAGAGTAGAGAGGCGTCCCATTATCGACTCATTCACCGTGACCGTATGCGTTTCCTCGCGCGTATACGTACGCGCTCATCGACATCTAACCTTGGACGGGAAGCTTTCCATTGCGCAGTAGGACACGCATTCCTTCGTATGCTCGACTGGTATGTCGAGGTGAGCAACGGCATGCAACGGCATCCAATATTCGCCGATAGGTCGCGGTTACGACCTCGCGAATTCCTCCTCTTTTTCTTTTTCTCTCTTATTCTCTTACTCTCAATCTCTTTCTTTCTCTCTCTGTCCTTGTCAACTTTTCTCTACTTTTTCTCTATCACTCTATCTCTCTTTCTCTCTCTATCTATCTCTATCTATCTCTCTTTCTCTCTCTGTGTCACTGTCTCCGTCTCTATCTTTCGTATATAGTCAACGAACGCTTTTAACTTGATCTGCCGTGGGAGAGTTGTGTGGGAGGAAAGCCATTCCATCCCTCGCATTTTTCGATCCTCCACCAAATTCTTCACCTCCTGTAATTTCGTAACATTCACGTTGAGAAAGTGACGTGAGTAACGTGTATTGATATTGATATATTCATGGAACGTCATTGGTATTTGCTTGTCTGTAATTTTCTTTTTCTTTTCTCTTTCTTTTCTTTTTCTCTTTTTTTTCTTTTTCTTTTTTCGATATATACATAATTCATGCACAATATCCTCTTTTTTTTAGAAATCAATGTAACTGAATATTGAGGGAAAAGGAAAGGAAAAATGATAATAATAATGTTTGATAAGTTCTTTATTGATATGCACAGAGAGAGAGAGAAAGAGACAGATAGAGACAGAGAGACAGAAAGAGAGAAAGAGGGAATTAACATTTTTTTTAGAAAGATAAAGTATCTAACGTGTTCTATTTATTATCGACGTATGAAATTCTTCATATAATCATTATTTTATGATAGAAAAATGTATACGATATATATGGATCTATGTATATAAAGAAGAAGATATAGGGATCCATATTCAGGTGTTTTCCTATGGACATTGTCGCTTGAAGCTTTTAGCAACAGCGTCGGTACGAGGTCCTGTTCTTAAAGCATGCGACTTAGGACAGTTATCGCATCGCTAAAACCTATACACTATACATATGTAACCCTAAGAGCGTAATAGTACAACTCCATTAGGCCGTAAAGGATAAAAGTTATAGTCGTATATTACAAACGCTCGTACTCGTAAATACGATTCCGCTTTCCCCACTACTCTCTCTCTCTCTCTCTCTCTCTCTCTCTCTCTCTCTCTCTCTCTCTCTCTCTCTCTCTCTCTCTCTCTCTCTGTGTCTCTTTCTCTCTCGTGCATACACGCACACACACACACACACATTCTATTTTCACTCTTTGACGATGAATTCAAAGGAAGATATAATGGACGGATCAATAATGTTCGGACTCGTTTGGGAGTCATTTGAAAGTCTCACGAAAATAGGTCGAAAGAATAAATAATTTCTCATAAGGAAAAAAAGACTTTCTTTTTTTTCTTTTTTCGTCTTTCGGCTTGATCATAGAAAAGAGAAAATTTTCCGATGAAGAGAATAATTTACCTGGATATCTATAAATACAATTATATTAAATACAATTTAATGTAATTGTATTGATATATATATATATATATATATATATATATTAATTATTAATGTAATGAAAAGTTAAAAAAAAAAACTTTGTTTCAATCAAAAAAGAAGAAAAAAGAAACCAAAAAGAATTTTAAAAGTTGATAAAAAAGAAAATCATTTTCGATTAAATAATTGATTGATATTCGAAATGATCGCGTTTAAAAGAGGGATCGAGTTTAAAAGAAATATCGCTTATACGGGAACACGTGCGTTCTATCGTATACCTATAATTCTTTCTACTAGTTACGATTACAATCCAACTACAAATAAGAAAGGTGTGGGTGAAGCAAAATCGCGAGATGGAGAATCGAGAGTTTCGTAGAGTACGGTATTCACGGTAACAAAGTGTTCGTGGCTCGTAATTCGTTCGAGCGGTACTTACGATCGAATCGGAACTCTCTCTCTCTCTCTCTCTCTCTCTCTCTCTCTCTCTCTCTCTCTCTC